>NW_025091325.1:40991-116751 GCF_907166805.1 Alternaria atra | reverse complement strand
GGCGAGCTTGCAGTTTCGCAGGGACGGCGGCAGCAGAAGCACCTGCAACGAGCAGAGCAGAGGTGATTGTGGAGAACTTCATTTCCGGGGTTAGAAAGAGTAGATGGCGGTGAAAGAGTGAATGGTAGTAAATGAGTGAATGGTAGTGAGTTCTTGTGTTGTAGTGAGTTCTGAGACGACGAAGGAGGTCTGATAGCTTTATAGTTTGTTAGTAAGTTACACCGCCAAGCGGTCTCTTGATACAATCACTGTTCATTTTATCTAGACATGCTTCTTATACGCCACACAGGTCTATCTGTAACGACGGTGAGTGCATTATGAGCGTGCGTAATCCTTCTTGCTCCGCTATGACGAATGGCACAAGCATGCTCTATGTTGTTCTCCGTATCATAGCTAGCTAATAACGGAGTTTAATAATCTAAAATTCTCTAGAAAAAATGCTACAAGCCAAGAAAAATGCGCGTCTAACCCTTGGTAATATCGCCACGTAGAACGCAACACAGAAAAATTACTTTACGGAAAACAATACTGTCCTCGAAGTGGCCCTAATCCTTATTTGCCACCCTCTTACAGTTGATTAGCTACATCACGGAGAATGACATAGAGTACAAACACCAGGCGGCTCTATAGTACGGTGTGCATCAAGAACAGAGTTGCGATCTCGGTGGGTCGTTTAGAGATTGCAGGTCAATTGCCAAGAGATGCGGTTAGAGAAATCCGAAAAGAGTGCGGAGTACGCGGTCCGTTTGCTTCCAGGGCAATGCTGGCCCACTACAATGCACGCCTTAAAAGCGAAACCGTCAGCAAGCTTTAGGAAGTTCGTGTTCACTATAGAAGGCGATGAGCTCGACAGTCTGTGCTTTCTAAGCCGGAGTTTGCGGATTTTTTCTTCCCTTTCGCTGCCTTAACATACCTGGGCACTTGATTACTACCGTGTCTGTGCGCGTTACGCCCATAGTCGAGTTATGCCCAGTTAACAACACCACAACCTTTAAAAAATGAGGCTGTACAGCCACTCAAAAAAGCGATTATCACGAGATTCCTTGGTGTATCAATATATAGACGTATGCGAAACTTTCTGTCTACTCAGAATATTTCTTAGGTGGTCGTACTGAGCGTGTGCGGATGAGTGGTGGAACACGTTAGCACTACAGCCTCATGTTTGCAGACGCTGTTTAGGGGGATTCAGCGCATTTGGTGCACGGACACGGTACTGTGCACCGACAGTGGCCGAGCCACCCAACATCAAAACAACAACCCTTCACCAAACTTCAAGACGCGATAACTCCACCGACATGGACCCAGTGCAAGCTGCGACTGAAGCGATTAAATCGCGCGAAGAAAGCGCATCTTTATCATATCAGCAAATAGCTGCAGAATTCGGTATTAATCGCACAACATTGTCCCGCAGACACAAGGGCTTACAAGGTACTAATGCAACCGCACGACAAGATCGCTAGAAACTCAGCCCATCACAAGAGGCAGAGCTTATAAAATATATAAAGACTATAACAGAACGAGGGCTTCCACCTACAAGAGAGATGGTACGAAATTTTGCGAGCGCAATAGCAGAATCATCGTGTTCGGATCGCTGGATAGATCGGTTCCTTCTCCGCAACCACACCCAACTCACATCTAAATGGAGCCTTGGGATGGACCGCGACCGTCACCAGGCTGACTCTGGTGATAGATACCAACTGTATTTCGATCTCATTCACTCTACAATATGACGATATAACGTTGACGCGCGTCACAAATACAGTGTGGATGAAAAAGGCTTCCTTATTGGCATCCTCTCCCGTTTAAAACGCGTCTTTTCCAAGCTACCTTGGGAGACAAAACAAGTCAGGGCAACGTCACAAGATAGTAGCAGGGAGTTTAGAACTGTCCTGGCATGTAGTTGTGCAGATGGAACTGCCCTAGAGCCTGGTATAATCTTCGAAGGACAAGGGCCAATGTGGAGCTCGTGGGTGGAGGGCGTAGAGGCAGGAAAATACAGAGTTTTCTTAACTACCTCACCCACAGGTTGAAGCAATAATGATACAGGGTTGGCATGGCTTGAGCAGGTGTTTGACAGGGCAACAAAGGCAAAGGCGCGCTCATCTTACCGTCTCCTCCTCCTTAATGGCCACGGCGGTCACGTTACCCAAGATGTTATCGATTATTGCGAGGCCAACAGGATTCTCCTAGCTATCTTTCTACCTCATTCAACTCATACTCTGCAGCTCTTAGATGTGGGGATGTTTAAGCCTCCTTCTTCAGCTTACTCTAATAAGCTCTTACGGCATCTTTAACACAGTCAAGGCCTCTTACCTTTTAAGAAAGGCGATTCTTTTGAGCTGTTTTAGAGTGCCTGGTACATCTTATTCACACAGGACAATATATTGACCTCATTTGGGGCTACAGGGCTCTAGCCACCGAATGCTGACGTCGTCCTCTAACGCTTCACAACCACCACTCCCTATGAAGATGAGGACTCAGAATTCTCGCAGGTGGGTAATGGCAGTACATGGAGGCAGCTCCGAAATTTGTTTAATGCTGCTATCCCAGATAAATCAACAGTACCAGCCAAGGCTCCGTCTGCTTCATTGCACTCGCTACAAGCCAACAATGAGTTTCTCCACCTGAAAAATGAAGGCTTTCGCACTGCATTTATCACCAAAAGCAAGCACCAGAAACAGAGCAAGCCTCTAAAGCTTCAACAGCAAGAGGAATACCATGGCGGTGCAGTATTCTGGTCTCCCAGGAAGATAAGGGAAGCGCGGCCGCGTGTGGTCAAACAGCGCGAAGAAAAGCAGGAAAAACTTCAAAAACAAGAGAGGAAGGGCCTGAGAGAGGCTGCAGCTCAACTCAAAAAAGATCCAGAGGGAGGAGGCAAAGGAGGACCGGCGTCTTGCCAAAGAGAAGCGGGATAAAGAGAGGGCTGAGAAGGCCGAGAGCCTCAGGCAAGCAAGAGAGGCAAAGCAGGTTGCAAAACAGGCTGCAACCCCACAAAATTATCAAACCACGCAAACAAGCTTAAGTGAACAGACTCACACACTGCTCCAAAAGAAAGCAGCAAAAAAGCGTCGTGTTGTGGCCTCTGAAAGTGGTGAGGGCGCTGCATCCTAAGCACCCAAACCACCACCAAAACCAGCCGAAAGTGGCCGTCCAATCAAGCTTCCAGCAAAATTCAGATAGTACAAATTGATCGCATTGTCTTGTTTACTGTCCCACCACAAATTCCTGTGATAATAGTTATCGTATGTGGCTCTACAGCCTCAATTTGGCTGGTGGGCTGATTTTGGTAGGTGGCTCGCCCAGCGCGGTGGCTCGGCCACTGTCGGTGCACGGTAGGTGATCAAAGTTGGTGGGGTGACCGACTCGCTTATCCAGCACGTTAGCGCAAGCTCGACAGTCCGCGCCTTCTAGACCGGTGTTTGCAGACTTTTCTTCCTCTTCGCTATCTCATTTACTTGAGTCGGGAGCTTGCAAACTAGGAGTCTAAAACACGGAGTCTCGTTCTTGTAATTTCTCAACGCCTTCCTTGAGTTTTCCGCGACACGTAATATTAGCACCTGAACCATTCATACTATTTGGCAATGAAGTCGTTAGGTTGAAGGATTGATGAGTGCAGGGATGGAAATGCGCACATTGCGACCTGATTTTCGCGGTCTTTGTTTTAGCGCAGGCGGATTGACCCCAAACGGGGGAGGGGAAAGATGGCTCAGAAAATGAATCATGTACGCGAGGCTAACATCTTCAAGAGCCCATTGAGGCATTTCGAGAAGAAGAACGACTCATTTGACGTCTACCTAACAGACCTCGCTCCGGGTTCTAGACTAAGCGAGGTCACCAAACCCTTCAAAACGGGTCGAAGTGGTGCCACTTTGCATCCACCGCTGGCCGTACGTCCGCGACGGGCTTGTCGGAACGCTCCTCAGTGCATCCGCACCAACGAAAAGCCGGTCAATGCCGAGAGTCCCCTGGCGCTGCTGCACCAATAAAAAGCTGGCAATGCCGACAGCCCCTGGCGATGCTGCAAGGGTGGTCCTTTGCTAGTTCGCCGACTACTATGCACTAAACCCTCGCTAGAGGCTTCTTGTACCCCATATTCTGGGGCAGATCCCCATAATTGCGGAAGGTTTTGAAAATCATGCAAGTTTAGAAGACCGGCGGATTGTAAGCGTCGTATTGCACTGTTCAATCCTTTTTGTTCCTACTTGATCGACAATTGACGCACACTAGGGTAACGCTCCGCGAAAACTGAGCTCTTACGTTGCGGACAGGATGCTCAAATACGGGGAGCCGGGGTATATGGAAGAGAATAAGGGGCCTATGCTTTACAGCATTACGTTCTCGTTCCTTGCTGCCGCTATCCTCATAGTGATACTTAGGTATGGACTATTTGGTTTATCGCAGCCACATATTTGACCTTATTCTAGGCTGCTATGTCGGTGGTATCTCCTACGCGCACGACACACGACGCTATCGGAAAACCTGATCATCCTGTCGCTTCTAGTCGACATTGCCTCATGCACTTTGATTCGTTTTCAGATCCATACAGGGATGGGGAGACATATCGAGTACTCGAGGGCCCGTCCAAGAATGCTCGTAGAAAGCATCAAAGTAGGGCTTGCGCAGAACACATGCTATCAGGCGCTAAACGGGTGAGAGACTCTCAGAAATGCAACAGGTCTCTTGCGATACTCATACAGGTTTTGTAGGCTTGTGAAGATGAGCATACTTGCCCAGTTTCATCAACTTGCACCCCCAGGAACACAAAGGCGAGTGGTCATATGGGTTGGTGGCTTTGTCTCAATATTTACACTGTTCACGGTGTTCGTCAGTATTGTCACCACCCTTACATCACATCTGTTGCTGACAGGCCATCTAGGCTGCAATATTTCAGTGTATTCCAATGGAGGCTACATGGAACATGGAGACCTATCCAAAGGTTCGTCACTGAGTTGTCTGTTATGAAATCTACACAGCTGAAAGACCACAGGGATGCTGGAACATGATGGGAGTGAACTTTTTCACTTCTTCTATGAATACGTTGCTCGATTTGGTTATCTTCGTCCTTCCTATTCCCACGATGCTGAAGCTGCAGATCACTTCCAAAAAAAAAGGTGAGTGGTCAGACCGAACGCAATACAGCCACGGGACTCACAGCCTGAAGTGACATTGGTGCTGGCGTATGGTCTGGGTCTACTGGCACTTGCTTGCTCAATCATAAGGCTGCGAAATATCGTTCACTTTAATGGTGAAGGTGACTTCACTTATGTTGCATCAATGGTCCCAGTGTGGGGAGCGGTCGAATGCAATGCCGGCATTGTTTGCGGTATGTACATACTTTGTTATGGAACTCGCAAACTCATCTGCTGATGTGACCCAGCGTCATTTCCGTTCATCCTACCACTTATCAAGTGGATGAGTGGCTCTGTGGTTGCAAGCGCATCCGGCTCATGCCCGAACCCCATATCAGGAGCAGGTCACGAGCTCCGTCGAACCGATAAGAAGAGCTGGCAAATGAACTCTACGCGCCTGTCAGATTGGCATCGAATGCCTTCTGAATCCACAGAAAACATCAGAAATGATCACGAGTTTGTGTTCGAATCCCCAGAAGAGACGATGCGATCTGACAAGGAGCATGTCGGCAAGCTTGTTGAGCAGCGTGAGCTGCAAAAGGATGAAGAACGGGATCTGTACTTAGGCTGAAGGTGCGTGAGATGTTTGGAGTATAGCGCTCCATGATAGAGTCGACCAGACCAGCAATTGTTCGGCACAGGGAAGGAGTTTCAGGACCTAAGGTCTGACGGTTCGTTCCGGCTTACGCCAAGCCGCTTAGAGGTATATAGACCTCCTAACCGCTACCTCGCATCAGTAGCGGTTCGTCTCTAGTCTACGAAGGCAATATACTCTTACCTCAGTTATTCATGTGCATTCAGTATCTCATCTAACGATATGGCCTGACAGTAGTAATGCCTTTTAACGTTGAACGTTTCAACTATAAAGATAGATAAGCGAATGCGTAATAGGTATGCGCTGACAGCTAAGCGTTGATCGAAAATGTTGTTAGTTACTTATTTGCAGTGTATGTTGCAGCAGCACTGTAATAAAGTTGTCGTTTTGTGGGGGTCTGGCAAGAGTATGTTGTCCGTCTGCGAGCTTTGTCAGACAACTAAATTATGAAACAGGCTGAATACGAAGCCGATTTGGGTTCGATACGGTATATAAATTGTACTATGAAGTACAGTCACTGACGCAATCAATGAAGAGGGGCTCCAATGGCCTGTACACTTAAGGCGACGTTTCACATCAGACGGCTGTGACTTGACGTGTCTATCAACTATCAGCTACCTTGTACGTCGTGCTTCGTAAGGTCTAAAGAAGAAAGACGCTTCTTATTAATTTAGTTCACGTTAAAGAACTGAAAGTACTGTAAAAGAGCTTGAGTCGAGATCTGAAAATTCCAGCCTAAGTTCCAAATCTGTCCCTTATTTACTCAATATTCTTACGGTGCGTGTCTATACCAACAAAGCTGGCCTTATAGAGTTGCTCGAAAGCGTGAACTTTGATGAGGCTGTCTGCCCGTGCCGGACTATTATGTTGAAAGGTTGAGCGCGCGACTACCTCTACAGGGCCAGTTTCATCCTAACCCAGGGCGGCTGTAAGGGGCTACGTGTGAGGGACTGCGCAAAGTATGCCGATGCCTGGTAACAGGATTGTATTCGATGAAGAAGAAAACCTATCTACGGTGGTGCGATATCTATATACGTTTAGCTTGTCGTGGCATCTTGAAGCTTCTAGAATGCCGAGGAGGCTCCGGAGGTTCCACCTAGGATCACCATAGCATCCGGGCTCTAGCCCGTTACATTACCCCCCTCCTTTGTCTAAAGCGTCTGGATGGATCTCGTTTGAGCTGCGGCGGAATCCTGCGGGAAGGAGTTTTGTTCTAGGGTCTCGATAAGGTTCCGTGAACTGGTCCCATCGAATTTTCGCTTCAGTATTCTCCAAGTTCTCTTTAGGCTCTATTGTTGGCAGGTGGTAGCCCTTCCACTTCACCTCATACCACCATTTGGTTCCGCGTCCACGCCGCCGACAGATTTCTGCCAGGATATCTTCAACTTCCCACATATCTGCACCGTCACTATCTACCTGGATCGGTAGCGGTTGGTCATCGTCTCTTGACTGGCTTGGTAATGGGTCTGATGATGCTAGTCTTAACCGGTCAACGTGGAAAACATTGTGAGGGCCTGGAAGTGTATTAAGGCGGACCGTGTGGGTGTCTATTACTTCAATCACCGTGTATTTCGCGCTTCTCCAATCGAGCTTCTTTGATCTCCGGCCAGTAGCAAACTGTTTTCCTAACCGTAGCCATACTTTGTCGCCAACGCGTAGTTGTGGGGCCTCTCGGCAGTGTCCATTTGCTTGTCGTTCCTGTTCTTGCTGTGCCTCTGCCATAGACGCTTGTGCTAGTTCTAGCAGATGACGCGATCTCAAGTTGCGCACAAACAAACCAAATCGGCGTCTAAAGTTTGTTTAATTTGCTTACTGACAAGTCTGGGTACAGTTAACTTTAATTTTAGAGAAGAACGCGATGTTCGTCTGTAGAAGCGAGTAGCAACACAACAAACATAGAGGGGTCGTAGCCGTGCTTTGCATATGTTCACAGCCGAAAAAAACTCCGCATCTTGCACATCGCTTGATAGTGCCGTGGACGCGACGTCAGTGCTAAACATCCGGATACATCACAAGTTAAGCCAACGAAAGCAGACGCAAGACAGTGTGCTACTGTTATTGAAACGTTGATTATTTTAATGCGACCTTCTAGAAACGTTGATTCAATTTAGGGAAACACCGGAATCCAAACCAAACCAGATCAGATCAGATCAGAAGCTTCTTTGTTCCTGAGACTGGCCGTAACTCAACGGTGCATCATCACTTGTATTGATCTTCACCCCATTGCTATTGAAGCATCGCTGGATGATTGACTTGCTGACTAGATAGACCTGCGGAAGGCAAACAATGAAGATGCTTACGTAGATCTCAATAGCGCACCAAAACGATACTGGAACAGTTTCGTCTGTCAATGTTATTAGCTGGTGCGTATAGGCTGAATAGACGGGTAAGGGAGGGGCAGATGGAGTGCAGTCGGCGCTAGAGCGAAGAGCACAGGTGTCATGAACGTACAGGTGAAATTCCAAGTATAAACCGCTGTGAGCGTGATCACAAGTCGTACAATCGCGATGATTGTGACTCTATTCGTGGCGAGTTAGTTACAAAGAGAGCAGTGTCTGTAGACGAATAACGTACACGAATCCAAACGCGAAGACAGACACGACTTCGATTTTCCTCCACCATTGTACTTGCAGCTTTAGAAGCCTCGGAATAGGCAGCATGATTACGACGAATTCGATGCCGAGGTTGAAAATGCTAAAGGTGTAGTTCAGGGCTTGTCTGTCCACATGACACGTTGGCGGGTCTGCTGAGTTCGTTGTGCCATATTCCTGGTACATTCGCCAGCGATAGGATACCGGCGAGCATTGGAAAAGGTGGGCGAGAAATATTGATACCATAGCTGTTGCGCATATAGTGATCAGAATGTAGGTAACACTTCGAATACTCCCGGTTGGAAAAAGGCGGAGATAGAAGCAAAGAATGGCCATTTTGGTGGAGAAGGTGAGAATGACGAAATTCAATTCGCTGAGGTACACATACTACTAGGGTCAGTCTATGAGTCTCGGTTACGTCAAACTGAAGTGTTGGTAAATACCCTTGCAGCAGTTGTGATCGTACTAGGTTGCAGCATGTAGATGTCCTGCCCAAAGCCGTAGTGCACCACTGCGTGCAGGTCAGCAAGAGCTCTTCAATGAAGGTGTAGGAACAAAGAGGGATCGGCAAGGATGGTAAACCCACTCGTCAACAAAAGCGCAAGCTGACACGCTGCTAACGGCTACGCAGTTGTCAGTGTTGTGTCTACAAAAGTCTCTGCATGCATACCGTGATACCGAACACTACCCAATCATCTGCACCCCACTTTATAGAGAATGGGGATATGCGTGTAGCAAAGCGCAAGCATACAGCAAGAAGAGCGATGATTGCTGTAGTAGTTACGGTGATCGTTATTGAAGATGATTGGTTTCGAACTACGGTATCGCAAGCTATGTGGATCGAATATTCTCCCGCTAATCTCAGTCAAGATTACTGTAGTAGCAGAAAGATTGAGGGCGTCTGGGTTTTCACTGACCATAAACATCTAGAACAGAGCAATACATATCAAGACATCCGCCAAGCTGATATGACATAGTTGGGATGCTGCATAGACAAGCTTGGTCGGCCGGAGCACATCCAGTGTACTCGAGAAAAGCCAGACTACATGTGCGCTAGTGTTGTCAATCGTTAGTAGTTTTTGGAGCACAACTATCCACTGACTTTCCCACGGATAGTAGCGCATTTGACCAAACGAGGAACGACAAAATAGACCTGAAATGAACCCAGTGCACTGTACTTACAGAACATTCCGGCAGGTCGTCCAAAAACCCACCAGTCGTTATATTCACACGAAAGGGCGCCGGCGCAATTTCGTTTGCAAGACTTAGGGAAAAGACCGAGAAAATCCAGTGTGCCAGAATCAGAACCGTGACAGAGATAGCCATAGCGCCTTGAGGTATTGATCAAAGTGGATTCTCAAGCAAGAACAAAAGTGGAGGGTACGAGACGAAGGATCAATTATGGGGATACTCCTGATATGAGCACCGGAACAGCGGAACTGAAGCACACCAGGGCTACAACATTGGCGTAAAACAGGTGAACTACCTCGTATCCTATGTCGCTATCGAACGCAGCCGAGCGAGGCGCATTAATACCAAACCTACCTTAGTTTAGGCGCTACAGAATGAGGCTGGACTACTACAGGGGTGTGAAGTTTCTCGGAAGATTTTTATGGAAGGGGGCGCAGAATTTAGGAGCCTCTCTCCATCTTTTCGGCATTTGGTACCGGTGAAACAAGAACGTTCTACAATGCTTGGTACCGAGTCTCCTACCGTGCTTCCGATTGACGAGCCCACCCACAGCCATTAAACGCCACTTTGCGCACACATGTCACTCGGAAAACGGCTTCTCCAGAGACAAGCATACCCCGCTCACCATACCCGCAGTTCACGTCGAAAGACCCGACCCGCCCGCGGCTGCCCGGTCACAGCGAAACATGAACCTCTGCTAGGCGTCCACGCGCATTGAGTTTGATGTTCTTCGCAACGCAGACCGCACGTGCGCGTATGTTGTCAAGGATCTTGATCATACATCCGGACTGCAGAAGACGGGGTTGGTGATACCATTGAGAACAGCGTGCGAATTAAGAACACAATCGGCGTTTGAGAAACAGGCACTGGAACAGCACAGCTGGAACGTGCTCGTGGTGATCATCAGTAGCTAGGAATGGGCGTGGGTGTCGAATACTGAACATTACTGGATAGTCGTGAGTAGCTTGCCCCTCTTACAAGCATATAGTCCCCGTCTCCCCGCCGGCACGGGCGCCTAGAGGCATTAACGACAAGTGGGAAGAAAAAGACCCTGGTAAGAAATAAACTCTCCGAAAATAATGCTTCATTTGCTGAGTTTCTTTATCAGCAAGAGGGTACGTAATCAAGCAAAAGCCACAAACAATGGCATCTACGAATTAGATTTTGTCGATCGCGAGCAACCGTATCAGGCTTCCCGTCTTAGGGGGTGGCAGTAATCAGACATGGGTTTACTCTCGCAAACCCATGTTCTTCCTTGGAACGGGAGAGCTACAGTTAGCCAATAGGCCCCAGGCTGCATGTCTGCAGCTGACGTTAGCGTGACGAGTCGTTCCAAGTTTCAAGCAGAATGACTCGCATCCCGGACACCACTTCCCGACGACTTGTGAGCCATCACAAAAGTCCTCCGCAGCAAGTCCGTCACTCCTCACAAGTGCGAGTGAGTCAGTTCACTCTTCCGTTCACTGTGCAAGCTTTGAGATATCACAGAAAATTGCGAAACGGTCTACGTCAGTATCGTACCACGGAGCACAAACGCTTGGTGCATGATGAGAGCTTGTGACAGGATGCCTTTCTTGTCTCACCTCCGTGTCGCTTTCAACGTGTTTGGCTAGTCGCGTGGCTGTTAAACTCTCAAAGGCATGGGTGTCCTGGAGCTGGGAACCGGATACTACTACACTGCTACTCCCAAACTATGCAGGCGAAGCGCGGTAGAGGGGACGACCTGGATCCATTGTACTGCCGTTTGATCAGTAAGGAAGACATCATATGATGGTTTCGGGAAGACAGGATCCAGCTGATGCTGATAAGTATTAGTAAACATCATTCGCTTCGTGCTTCTTTTTTGTTGTACTCGTTCAAAACTTACTCAAGCCAGGCTTTTCTATCATCGCGGTCTTCTTCAGTCTAAGAAAAGGTCACAAAGTGTAAGTGACGATGCCTGCCGGCCTCTGTATAGTCCAGTCAATATTATTGTACTGCTCTTTCCTTAGCTAGAATACCAGCCCGGACGGACAGGTAGATTTATCGGCCTAGACACACGGGAGAATTGTAACCCGAGGATTGATGGTGATAGAGTCATGACACGTCGGGATCCGTGTATGTTTAGCGACTGGGCGTTGGCGCAACCTCCGGCGATGCGTGCGCACAGAGCATACTGCGACTCAATGAGTCCAGATTCTGGTTTGACTCTGGTCGCAGTGCGATCCGTTGAATTGACTTAACACATCCTTGCCGTTTGAAATCTCGATGATGGCCGCTGCTTATTCAATGACTAAACTACGACTACCCCCGGCTCGGTTCTCTTTATTCGTTTCCGCGCTATGTAACAAGCTTTGATAATTTTCAGATATGTGAGTTAAGCGAAATATCGCATCGATCATGGTACTTGGGCGCGATACTCCTTGGAGCTTACTTTCAGTGAAGGATTCCTCAAGCTCGTTAATCTCGACATCGTTGGAAAGAACAGATAAAAACATTGCTTCCAGGTAGGATGCATTCTCAGTTGTTGTCATGGGCACTGCCGACTGTTCCGGTCTAGTATAATTTGAGGCACGGCCATGTTTCTGGCATAGGTATAACACGATCCGACTGCGCAGACATGAGCCAATATGTCATTCAAGAAGATTCGAACCCTGCAAAACGTGAGTTCAGTGCATTTTTTGCACGTACTAAAGCTGGTGTGCACGTCCGTTAGTGTTAGATAGATTGATGCTTGTTGTATCTGCCTACACTACCTTTCCGTTATGCAGATTCCGAGGATAGTGATACGTTTCCTCTAGATTGAGCATGACATTTAGTGAGAGTCGTTGATCATCAGGCAACATAAATATAATGTACATGGCACCGCTATGAAAACACGATATCGCTTCGCGGACTGGACATATCCTCGTATCTCTCTCTACTAAATTTCTTCACCAAGACATGTATCCATTATTTGTACCGTTGACGCTATTATCTGCTGTGTTCAGCAAAGCCGTAGCCTACCCCAAGTCCGTACCCGGTCCACATACCAGAAAGCTTGTTACAGTCGACATCCAAATCGCACCAAGCATTCCTCACGTCATGACCAAGGGCTCAGCTACAACTTCACCAGCAACAGAGCGCGTGTCTTACTTTGTAGCGGATGGTCTCGCCATCACCAACGGCGACATCATTTACAGCACCGAAGACGACATCATTCGCCACATGAACGCACAGAAGCGCTCACTCTCCTATTTCAAATGGGACAACCAATCCCTCTGGCCTGCCGGCCGCATCGAGTACAAATGGCAGTCTGAGCATGCGAAGGGACTTGGCAGGTTAGAAGCGTGGCAAAAGGCGACGAAGAGGTGGACGAACATGTTGCCTTTTCTGCAGTTCATTGAACATCCTGCCAATGATATATTGACGAATGATATTGTCACTTTGGTCCCGACCGAGGGACAGGGTGCGTGCTTTAGTCCGATTGGCAGGGCGCAAGGGAAAAAGGCCAATCGGATCATGCTCGATGACGATTGCGGCGGTGTCGGTACTTATACTCACGAACTTGGTCATAGTAAGTGGTCTCCTTGCACTTGTAATGCTTCGTATGTTCTTAACGTCGCCTAGCCCTTGGACTGTATCACGAGCACACGCGTCCCGATCGCGATGACTACGTTATCATCAACTGCAACAACGTTATGGAATCGTCTGACGGGTCCCCAACAGATTGTAGCCAAGACTGCAGTGGCTATGGGTGCAATTTTGCTAAACTTTCTAGAACTGAGGCAGACTGGTCGGGCCCGTATGACTCGCTTTCCATAATGCACTACAGCCCGGACGAGTTCGCAAATGGAAACGGACCAGCTATCGAAGCAAGATCCGGCGTGGCTACCCCCCGGCGTCATACGTTTCCCACAGCGCAAGACGCTAAGAGGATTTGTCGCTTGTACGAAGAGCAGTGCAATGGCGTATGCGGAGATGGCGTGACTGATCCTGGAAATGGAGAAGAGTGCGACGATGGAAACAACTTTGACGGGGATGGATGCAGCTCTAGCTGTAAGCGTGAAAATTGAAGAGTGTGATCGGGTAGGCGTACACCTGACAATTTATTAGTGTGTTGGGTTAGAGGGCGTTTGTTTAGATCTTGTTTTCTTTAGCATGTAGACCGACTGCCGCAAGGTATTTCCTTTCATGCATAGTGTTCTTTTTATGTCTTCTTTGAAATTCTAAACGGCTTGGAGTAGACAATAAGGATGCTCGTTCTCGGCCATTGCACTTTACTTTACTTCCGACGCTTCGCCTCCTTCA
The DNA here is from genome assembly GCF_907166805.1 of Alternaria atra. Taxonomy (NCBI): domain Eukaryota; kingdom Fungi; phylum Ascomycota; class Dothideomycetes; order Pleosporales; family Pleosporaceae; genus Alternaria; species Alternaria atra. The sequence continues at coordinate 102,976 of NW_025091325.1, read as the reverse complement.
AGACTCTACCTTTGGAGCTTCTGCAACACCGCGTCTCCAAGCCGTACCTAAGTCCAAATGCCAGAGTTCGCAACAAGCAAGTAACTTGCAAGCCTTGCTTGCTTAACTTGGCTTGGCACCAAATTAAGCAAGTCAAGTTCATCTACATAAAAACATCAAGCAAGTCAAGTTCACCTAGAAAACTTGCTTGGTAAACTTGAATAACTTAAGTAACCTAATAAGATTTTTGTTGTTGCAGGAAAATAAAATTGTGATAGGATTTTTGGTGTTGCAGTAGGTGGGCCTATGCTTACGATACGGTACGTAGTTAGCTTACGTGCCCTAACACGTTGTGATGGGCTGGAGCCCAGTTGGTGAATCCTCGATGATATCTCGGTCACGTGCGCGAGGCGCACTGTCCACAGAACCCGGGTGCCCCCCTGAGCACCCGGATTCTGTGCAAGCGAGCCCGGCCGAAGGTTATCCCGAGCCGCCGCCCCCTGAACGACCTTCAGAACCCTAGCTACCTGTAGTTCTCTTCTCCATCGAATACAACTCCAGTATACCTGTGCGATAGCTCCCCGAGCGTAGCCCCTTACAGCAACATGGGTACCTAAATAGCCTCTATAATATAAGAGATATAAGAAAACCCACTATAGCAAAGTTATATGTCTATCTTAGAGCTACAAACAAGCTATAAACCGTTCAGATTAGGTAAGTATACGCGGAGGTATCGCGGTTTTAGCTACCCGATGTGGAGACCCAACTTACCAGCCTAGGCCCACCTACACTATTTATATCACGTACCGTCGTACATCAATACAGCGCTTAGATTGGTCTTAGCATTTGCTTTCTATTTTGTTTTCCTTTATAGATCTTGTCTACATTACACACAGGAAGGGACAGCGCTGCGCTCTCTTCCCACGCGGAAGGTGGTGAAGTGGGGCTTCGCTTGCTGACCTCATGAGGCAGACATATATTGTATAGAGCATTCTAGCACTGTTTTTCCTACGGAACGAAGTTGATCCCGTTCTGCCCGTACCGGGCAACTGGTGTTGCGTCTGGGCTATACGATGGGTGCGGCGCTCAGTGTTCAAACATTCGGGCCTCCTCACTGCCGGGACCCCACTTCGGATTCGCCTTCGCCCTAGTGAAGAACTAATCGTACGCCGATGTAATTGGCCGCTCACGTGACGTTACTAAGCCTGTCGGTATAACCCTCCGTCGAAATGCCGCCTTGATTCAAGCAGGAGTGCCGACTACAACCCTGCCTACTGTTGTCGGTTCATAATACCCTGACGAGGCTCGATGGCGAAGATCCAGCCGGGACTAGAACGCATTGCCGTGCTCCTAAGAAACGTCAACTTTCCGTGGCGCGCTATCCATGTGGCAGGCACCAACGGCAAAGGCTCCATTTGCCAATATGCCTCATCCTTACTCGAAGGGAGGGGTCTCAAGGTCGGCAAATTCACGTCACCGCATCTAGTTGATAGGTGGGTTGTCTCTTATGACGTCCACGTCTGCAGCTAACAAGCCTAGATGGGATTGCATATCCATCAACGGGAAGCCCGTTGAAGAGAAGACGTTTCGCAAGGTCGAAAAGCACTTTCTCAAGATCAATGCGAGCCGCGAAATCGGTGCTTCTCCCTTCGAAATCTTGACCGCCATAGCTTTCACAATCTTCAACGACGCCAATGTCGACGTCGGCGTGGTTGAGGTAGGCATGGGCGGTAGGCTCGACTCAACCAATATCCTCAACAACCAAGCCATTTCCGTCATCTCAAAAATCGCTCGGGACCATGAAAGCTTCCTCGGAAACACCCTTGCAGAGATTGCTTTCCATAAAGCGGGCATTTTAAGGCCCAACGTCCCCTACCTCATCAACCCAGCAAACCAGGCAGGGGTCGTCAACGTCATCAAAGACTACGCCACGGAGATCGGAGCAGGTCCCTATCTCTCCAGTCGCAGTTTCAACCTCGAAAACAAGTTGTATGGTTCATCGAAATGGAATCGCATCCGCAGGGCCATGGCGTCCTTCCAAGAAGAAAATGTGAAAATGGCCGTGGTTGCAGTCATGCAAACATTGGCGAGCATGGAGCAGGCCGTGGAACCCGTAGATATTGCCAACTCGCTGCTAGCCAATGTGAAAGTACACCATGGGCGTTTAGAGAACGTTCAAGTTCCTCCAATCTTTAGCGATCCAGCCGAGGGGAGGAATGGCATCTTGGTAGACGGAGCTCACAACCCCGATGCTGCTATAGCACTGGATGACTTCGTCCGAGACAACTTGAGGCTAGGGAACACACCCAGCAAAGACCGCCCACAATCTGGATGGCCTGTCACGTGGGTCCTAGCCATGAGCGAAGGTAAAGACGCGCGCGAATATCTTGCCAAACTGCTCAAGCCGGATGACAAGGTTGTCACTACCACGTTCGGCCCAGTCGACGGTATGCCCTGGGTCAAGCCCATGGATCCTAGGATATTGCTCGAAATCGCCAAGTCTGCCGAGCCACAGATCACCGGTGTACATGTACCTATTCCTGGCGCGCTTCGAGCGCTTAGTGCAGCAAAGTACATGTCGCAGCAGCTGGCCCCTTGGGCACCTATTGTTCTGACCGGCAGTCTCTATCTCGCGGGCGACTTTCATCGCGAATTGCGGCCACGGTGTTCCAAAACATGGTGCTCGGATAATAATGAGGTGACCGCAGCCGACAGAGAGGCGCTACTCAAGATGCAGGCTCAGGAGTGTGAGCGTGTCAGCGCTGTCCTAAACTCTGGATTCGGGCTTGGCAACCTTGAGACCGAGGAACAAAGCAGACAGCAAGACGAGATCGATGTCTTCATCCGCAAAGTCTAGGGTCTCAAAATAGAGGGAAAATGTCCTACGGAACAGCGCTAAGCAGCATTGGGCACGTTCAGAAAAATCCTGCTAGGCAACCTCTGGGCGCAGTGGAACGCTTTGAACGCGATGGGGAACAGTGCAGTACATATTGCATTCCCTACCTTCTTGTCGACTAAAAGCATTGAAATGAAATAGATGGCAACCACAGTACATGTATCTTCTACAACGACTTGCGCACTCTTACAAAGTGCATTTATAAGACTCCGCCTTTGTCACATCTAAACCGGCAGACAAAAGGCGCGCTTTCTCCGGGTAAGGGCACAGAATTCTTTCGTACTGCGTCCCATTTGTATCCTTGAAGTTGATCGGCAGCGTGTCCGGAATGACGCCTCTCTCCACCCAGTCGACCAGCGCTTGGAACGTCGCTGTAGGCTGTCCTCCTACTCCACCAGCACAGTGCGCTAACCCTGGGACTTCGAAGTAGCGGAAGAAGTCCTTGACATTTGGTGTCTGCTCTGTGGCACGATCGTAGTATTCGTTGGTTCCTTGTCGAAGAATGAGACCGTCGGCCTTCAACGTTATTCAAGTCAGCATAGAAATAATGCGTGCGCGACAGACTCTAACGAAGGAAGAGGAGATTGCGGGGTTGTAACCTACCATGCCATGATAAGTAATCATTTTGCCGCCCGCATCGCGAAATGCAGAGAGGTCAGTATCAAACGTCCCAATGATCGAGTCAAACTCCTGGACAGAAACCTGAAATAGGCGTGCGTATTCCTCAACTGAGGTAATCTTTGTATAGTCCCAATCAGGATCCTTCTTGACCATGAACTTCAGCCAGGCTTCTCCGAGTCCAGTAGGCGATCCTATACAAGTTCCATTCAAAGTGCAACTTGTCATCGCTAAGCCCAGAGCTGCAGTGGTGCTCTGATCTCCAGTGCCACTAAGTCGAGATTGGTAATCGAGACCGTAGTAGAGGAAATCTCCACTAGCTTTTCGGGGCCCTGTCCAGCTAAGGTTGGCGATAGTGGCAGCTGCGTTGCTGATCGTAGTAGTTTCGTTATTGCAGTTAACAATCTTACCAACCATGGAGAAGGGATCGAAGGAGCAGGCAGCAGGGTCACTAATAATGCCATCGGTGACGCCATCCTGTGGATCGCAAGTTGCAATGGCACCAGCTGTGACCGCGTCTAATTCGCATTTTGGGGGAAATTGCCCGGTGAGCTCCATCATGACCTGTGGCCACGAAACCGCAGGAAAGAGACGAGCCCAGTTAAGAGCTGGTGCCGCCGCGGCAATGCCGTCATACGCTTCTGGATAGCGTTGGGCAAGCATCATTCCTTGGCGGCCACCTTGTGAACAACCTGTAAAATAGGAGTACTCCGCAGGCTGGCCATAGAACTCCTTAATGAGTTCTTTCGCAATGGTAGCCTAAATGGGGACTTAGTGATAGCCATTACAGCTCGAAGTCTCTTCATACGTACCTGATCCTTCAGAGATACGGAGGCAAAGTTCTGGAGAGCATACAGGTTTACATTTCCTGGACTGTTCAGAGCCCACGGATCTGGTTCAAGGCTCAGGCCGATACCCCCATCGGTAGTGGTTGCAACATAGCCGTTTCCAAGAGCTCCAGCCATGGCAGTATATGACAGAAAGAACCGACCAGCGACCCAGCCGCCACCTCCGGTAGCCTGAAGCCGTCCGTTCCAGTTCTTCATTGGGAGCCATGTCTCAACATTGATTGTGTCGTTCTGACCGGGATGCGTGTATGTGACGGTGACGTTGCAGTAGTCAATGTTTCTCACACTGATGGAAGGGTTGTTGAAATAGTACTGATCCGATACTTCGGAGGAGTAGTTTAAAACGAGGTTGGCGGAAAGATTCAGGATCTCGGCACCGAATACCGTGGGATATGCTATGGCGCTTGCAGCACACGCTGAAGCTGGGATAGAAGAGACGTTCATCTTGCCAAACAGGAATGACGATGAGCGGACACGTCGATTGAAAGAAAAGGCAAAGAGGTACTGGACAAGAAATCTGCAAGCTTGCATCTTTATATCGAAGATGCTAAGGGACGCGAATTGTACCAATTTACCGTCTAACCTGCTAATTTGGCCAAACGCTAGTAGGGGACCTCCCATTGATCATGTACATAGTCCGCCGGCCGAATCGTGGAGCGCTGGAAGTGGAGCGTTTACGCGTTAATCATCGCTCGTATACATCATACGACGTGTTTGGAATACGAGAGATGCATGATCTCACAAATTCTGAAAGGCACTTAGAAAGAATCGAATGCAACGCTAGGCTTCAGTATCGAGAAGAGCATTATTTTAATTCTGAGATGCAGCACAGCCTCAATAAGCTTGTTCTCATACCGGCAAGCAGCTAAATGCCCTCAAACAAGGTCCTGAAGCACCTTGTTCGGCCAATCGAGCCAGTCTAACCAATACGTGCCAAGGAACCGTGTGATCTCGGAAATGAGCATCTGACCTGCATTGCGTACGAGCCATATGTGACGTCTTCGATGGAGGAGAACCGCGTAGTGGCAAAGAATGATGAGTGCCTCGGGCCTCCGTTTCATGAGAAGTTTAGTGAAGACGCCTGACAGCAAAATAGGCCAGGTCCAAATCAAGCCTGGAGCACTCTCGGGAGATGTCTCTCCTATCGATGACGCAGACTGATAAACGAGCTGTAGACTCTCCACAGCTTGACGACAAGCTTGCTCGGATTCTGGGCCCATAACTGCGTCGTCAAGCAGGTTATGCAATCGGTCGGCGACGAAGGTAGCTTGCTCATGAGGTTGTAAAGAGGCAGTATGTAATGCGCGGTCCGCACGACTAAGCACAGACGAAATGTTGGAGTGCAACAGCAGCTGCCATGATTCACTAGTAACGGCACGCACGCCCCGGTGAAGATTCAGAAACGTAACGAACCTGTCCAAAAATCCACCTGCATCCGTTTCCGAGGCTGTGACTGCTTCCCCGAGGGTATGAAGGCTGAGAAGGCTCGAGAATATCAGCATAGGTGCACAACTATCAGTCGTGATCTCGGCCAAGGAGCTATTAAACAGACTTAATGCTTCGGTTTGGAGCAACGTGTAAGAGGCTGAAGCCTTGGTTAGTAGTACTTGGCCTGTGGCCTTCGTTATAGCTGGTTGGGATAGGCTGCAACCCTCGGAGCGTTGTCGGGGCTTCATCGGCGCTCCACGGACCCTTAGAAGTTTCTCGAACCTAGCACTACGTGATACATAGACTCAGCGCAAGCGTAGTGTAGCTTCTCTATCGAATTCATTACTGTTATACCTTGCACTTATGGTCAACCCATCGCACTCTTACACAACGTGGCTTCCTCGCGATAATGACTCGCTTGGGAAGTCCTTATATGGCTCAGATGCAGAGCAGAAAGCGCCAGCATTTGATACATGGCATACGGGGCAGAGAGCGCAGTAGGCATAATAGCACGAAAACTCTCATGATCAATACTCCCTCCCTCGTAAACGCTCGGACCTGTGTCGAGGATGAATTGGCTGAACAGCTCCATGTGGTGCATATTGAGAGGCGAACACAAGGCGTCAGATTGCACTGATGGCGTTGTCGTGGAACCTAGTCGAGAGATGGAGGCTGCGGATAGTGAAGGCGTTGACACGTTAGAAAACAAGCCTAAGGAGGCTGGCAAATGGGGGACAGTAACGGGTGTGGTGGTGGTTGAGTCGACAGTGGTGGACAAGGACGAACGAAAAACCGGGACCGAGGATGATCGAGCTGTGCTTGGCGATGAAGATTGATAAACGCAGGCCCGAGAAAAGACCAAGCAGTTGGCGCAATTGGGACGGGCCCAGTGTGTCCAACAACCAAGTTACTTGACTTGCTTGCTTGACATTACTTGATTACGTAACAAGCAAGTAAAGTAAAGGCTCATTCAAGCAAGCACAAGTAAGGATTTTCACATTACTTGAAGTAACTTCAAGTTGCTTGACAGAATTGCTGTACTAGGCATGTCGAAGATGAGTTAGGTGACGCTAGCTAAGCGAACCAATTATGATTTCACCGGGTGGCACCCGGCAAAATCGTGATTGGCTGGAGTCGCACTGGGAGCCAGATGTGCCGGGAAAAATCTGACACCTCCAGTAGAATTTGGTAGCCTTGTAACTTTATTTACAAGGCTACCAAATTCTAAGCTTATATGTCTTCTCACCTGTTCTTTCAGCCTCGTGGAAGGTCTACACGTTCTTCTCTGCCTAAAACCCCCTCCGAGCCCCCTAGCTCTACCTCAGAGAGCCGCTTAGGAACCCCAAGTTCGGTTTCAACTCCAACCCATGAGGCCTCTACACCAATCACCCGTGAAAGAGAGCTGCCGACATCTACTCAATGCACTTTCCATATTGAATGGGACAAAATTCGCTATGAAAGAAAGCCACTGCCATTAATTCGATATCGTCAGCCTCACAAGCGTACCCTCAACTCTAAAGCCCAATCCTTGGCAATCTACAAACATGGCGCGCAGCTTACAACAGATGGAGATAACAAGTTCTGGCTCTGCAAGTACTGCCATATTGGTGGCCAGCATGATTCCGCGCTATTCAACAGTGGGGCTACTACTAGTATCATTTATCATCTAAAGCATCTGCACAAACTCGAAGAATTCGGCTACAAACGAGTGGCGTCAAATCCGTTCGATATGGCTAAGGGAACAACGAGCTCCATACCATATCTTGGAGGCCGGCGCTTGATGTTTAACGACTCTCAGTTCAAGAAAGAGTTTATTGACTGGGCTATTGATCTTGACCTTACCTTTCGACAAGCGACGCATCAACGCACCCGTAACATCTTTTCCAGCTGCCTAGAGGATATAGATAAGGTTCTGCCAAAAAGCCCGTCAACTCTTAGCACCTGGATTGAAGAGATGTGGGACGGTGATGGTGGGAGGCGTACTTGGCTGAAAGAAAAGCTCCATCTTACCAAAAGCAAGATCCATATCTCAACTGATACCTAGACGTCTGAAGAAGGAACGAACTATGTGGCAGTTGTTGCTCACTTCCTGGACGAGAAGCATAAGCTGCAAACAGCTCTTCTCGACTTCCGGCCTCTAAAGGGCCCTCACACTGGCGAGAACATTGCAAAGGTGCTGTCGACGGTTATCGAGTCGAACGATATACCTGCTACCGGTGGATTCTTCATGATGGACAACGCTAGCAATAATGACACATGTATTGAAGAGCTAGCAAAGCAGTATCCCACAGTCACGCAGCAGAGCCGCCTTCGATGCGTCGGCCATATCCTGAATCTCATTGTCAAAGCTCTCCTCTTTGGGCAGGGTGTCAGCAAGCTGGAGAAAGAGCTCTGTGGCGCATCCGACGATGAGCGATTTGAGATATGGAGGAAGCAGAGCTTTATCGGTAAGCTCCACAACTTCTGCGTGTGGATTAACCGGAGTGACCAGCGGCGGGAGCTTCTGAAACGGTATATCCTGCAGGCGTACAATCAAGGCAGCATCGAACAACTCTACACTAGGTTATTGGTCGACGGCGGCGTCCGCTGGAACTCTGTGTATGCCATGATCGAGAGAGCTCTCAAGCTCCGCCACGCAATTGATCTATTCTTTCTCCACTATAGTCATAGTGGTGAGGGATACGATATCTCACAGGATATAATTACTCCGCATGATTGGGTCAATTTGGAGCAGTTCTTCAATATCTTGAAACCATTTAAAGACCTGACTAAACGCATGGAAGGCCGGGCTAATAAAGCTGGCCTTGAAGGAGCACATGGCTCACTCTATGAGACACTGGAGTCTCTTGATATCCTCTTTAAGAAACTCCAGGAGGCTGGAAATTTCGCAGACGATCACCCTGAGGAAGTTTCTGAATACTATTCATGCGCCATTGATACTGCCCGCACCAAGCTTGAAGGATACTACACCCTTACGGATGCTACGCCAGCGTACCGATGCGCCGTTGCCCTGCATCCTGCGAACAAATTTACCTATTTCGAGCTCGAATGGAGTCATGAGAAGAAATGGATCGCTGAGGCAAAGCGGGTAGTGCAGGATGTGTACGCACGCTACGAGGAAGCAGCTGCGGAAGTAGACATAGCTGAATCAACACAAGAAGAGGATAATGAGGTTACTACTGATAGCGATACTGCGCTTGATCTTTTCCAGCAAGCTCGGAAGCGTCGTCAGCGGCTCGCCGCTATCTCAACGTCTGTTACGCGAGGAAGGAAGCGTACAAAACTCACCTCTGAGCTTGATGAGTTTATGGCTAGGGCTAATAAGGCCGATCAGGATGTCGAGGATCCTCTGGAGTGGTGGGTTCACCATGCATCTGATTACCCTGTGCTCTCTAAGATGGCGTTTGATTTGTTCAGTTGTCCGCAGGCTTGCTAATCAATCAATCTCTTGGCAACATTGTTTCAACATGTTGTTTCAATGTCAATTCAACTGGCCTACTGCTGCTGACATAAGCAATCGCAATTCAACTCAACTTTACCCCCAGTTGATTGACAATAAGTTGAGATGACTAGTGCGCCGCATGCTATTGGCTGCGTCGCTAACCGAGGACGTCTTAGCTTTCGTTTGGACGCGACACGACGCGACGCGTCAACCGGCGCATCTGCTAGCACATCTATCAAGCATCTCATACATTGTCATGGATTTAGATATCGTCGACGCCTCCTCTATCGACACCCACTTCCGTACTGTGCAGTCCGGGCCACCCACCTCTACAGAAGCCCGGTTCGAGCCGTCTGCGTCCACCCATTCTCTTGCAGATGATGACCACTACCAAGATATCGTCTGGGCGCGACTACCGGGCTATATACGTCCACCAACCAGCGACAAGTTGCGCGCTTGGTTTTGGAAATACGGTTACTATGTTCTGTCAAAACTTGGGGGGTGTAAGAGTTATCGTATTGTCAAGGTGAGATCTAAGACTAAGTACTGACGCTAATTAGTCATGCAACATCAGTCACATGATCACTGTCTTCATCGCCCATCTTGACACTCCCCCTCGATGAGGGCAGTGCTCCCCCTTGATGCTGTCGGCTATGCACAAGTTGTTCCGTGCTCCGGGAGCCGTTGCCTTAATCATCGATCCTCCGCAAGCCAACCATCCGTCGAAAGGACTCAAACTTCGTCTTGCCTAATGGCTTGGTAAGTCCATCTGCTGGGTTCAACCCACCAGCAATCCATTCCATCTTTACCAGCCCCTCTTCCACCTTCTCTCGTACGAAGTGGTACCGGATGTCCACGTGCTTGGTTCTTGCATGGTACATTGGGTTCTTGGCCAGGGCCAGAGCCCTCGATTGTCTCCGAGAATGCTCACTGGCTCCGGCGTGCTCGATTGAGAGTGGCCAACTCGTAGCTGACACAGCAGTCGTTGCAGCCATATTGCTTCCTTCGCGGCCTCAGACTCTGCGATGTACTCGGCCTCACAGCTGGACAGCGCTACAGTGGTCTGACGCTTCGACTTCCAGCTGATGGCGGTGCCGGCAAATGTGAAGACGTAGCCCCCAGTCGATCGGCGGTCGTCGTCTCTTCCCCAGTTCGCGTCCGTGTAGCCCGTCAGAACGTCTGGGCGATCTTGCGTGTCTATCACCAGGCCGTAGTCACTGGTACCCTTCAGGTACCGAAGAAGCCTCTTCAAGGCCGCACGGTGTTTCTCTGACGGGTTGGCGGCAAGCGGCCTAGCTGACTGACCGCGTATGCGATATCGGGGCAGTACACAGCATCAAATACATGAGGCTACCAACCGCTCGCTGGTACCACTTCCGATCCTGCGAGTCTGACGCCTCTTTACTAGGTTCCAACACAAGATTCTCGTCCATCGGAGTCGCCACAGAAGTGCAATCTGCCATGCCAAAGGTCTTTAGCACCTTCTCAGCGTATGCGCGCTGGGTCAACTTAATCTTACTGCCCCATGAGGTATCTTCGCGGATCACCTTCACTCCTAGATAGTGGGCGACTGGACCGAGATCACTCATCTTGAAGTGCTCGGACAGAGCGCTCTTGACGGATGCAATCTCCTCCTGATCCTTCCCCAAGATCAAGAGGTCATCCACGTATGTCGCAATTACCAAGCGTTTGTCTCGATTGACGAACACGCTTTGGTCTTCGGAAATTGCTACAAACCCCATGGGCCGCAGCGCCTGGCTTAAGGTAAGGTACCAAATCCGAGGAGATTGCTTGAGCCCGTACAGGGCCTTATTCAGCTTGCAAATCTTCCCAGGGTACTGATCCTTAATATTCGGTGGTAGTTCCATATAGACGTCCGTGTCGATCTTGCCATATAGAAAGGCTGTCTTGACATCCATCTGCTCGATCGACCAGCCCAGCAGGCAGGCCAGAACGAACAAAAGTTTGTAGCTCATCGGCTTCACCACCGTCGCAAATGTCTCCAGAACATCGACGCCTAGCTCTTGTTCAAAGCCCCGCGCGCACCATCGGGACTTGTAACGAGTGACTTCTCCATCGGCGTTGGTCTTGACCTTGTATGCAAACTTGCCGGTGAGAATTGACACTCCTGGTGGAGGATCCACGACATCCCACACCTAGTTGGCTATAATCTCCTTAATTTCTTCTTCCATAGATGGAATCCATCTTGATGCGTCCGCACAGGTAACAGCATCCTCGTAATTCTTAGGTTCGTATGCGTCACTGATCGCATGATCAACCACATGGTTTTCTAGTTTATCTTGATTCTTTTCCAGCGCTGACAGCGCCGCCAGACACTCAGTAATCACACTCCAGTCATCGTGGTCCACCGACACTAATGAATGTGCCACCTGGGCCTGTATGTTTTCTTCTGAAATGCGTTCCGCTTCATTCACCTCGCCGTCGTGGGCGATTAGCACGAGTCCTCCATCGATCGCAGCAGGCTTCACTGACAAAGCCGCCAGAGTCTCCCCTTCGATCGTGGAGGACCGTCGCCGCTTAGCCCTATGCGCAAGGGTATCTTGAATCATGGCTTCATCGCCATGGGCTGGCTGACGCGCGGTTTCGGGGACTTCTCCCCCTGGACCAAATACGTCCTCATTGAAGTGCAGATCTCGAACTAACTCAACTCGCTCGGTGCAGGTGTTCCATACGCGATACTGATGCTTGGCAATGCAGCCGAGGAGATAGCACTTGTCCGCCCGGGGATCAAGCTTTTTGAATTTTGCGTAGTCATTTCGGGGTCGGGGCTTCCAGCATTCACAGCCCAATACTCGCAGATGCTCTATCGGAGGTGGCTTTCCATACAGCCGCTCGTAAGGTGGCTGATCTCCAGGGTTGGCCGAGGTTGGGCAATAGTTGACTATATCGGTGACACTGATGAGGATCTCGGCAAAGCAATTTTGACCAAGATTCGACTCATCTAGTATCGCTCTCACTGCGGTGAACAAGATGTTCATGCCCCTCTCTGCGACCCCGTTCTGCTCTGGATTATATGGTGCGGTGGGCTCAACTCTGACGCCCGTTTCCTTGAAAAATTCGTTCAAAACACGATTGTCAAACTCTCCGCCATTATCTCTTCGGACGGCTAGCAGTTGGTGTTCTAGTTCTTTCTCAATCTGGGTCTTCCAGATCCGTAGTTCTCTTGCTGCATCATTCTTGTGTCGCAACACTCTCACCCATCTGTATCTAGTGTAGTCGTCCGTAATGGTGAGAGCGAAGCGATCATTTACTTTCTTCTTACCATCATATGCGTTGACTGGTCCCGCCAGGTCGACAAAGACCCGTTGTAGAGGCTTCGTGCTCCTTGTTCCAGAGTTCTTAAAGTTTCTCCTCTTCATGCCTGCTCGGCTACAGGATTCGCATGGCGGTAGTGGATCCTCTGCGCTTGATACATTGAGACGTCGTAGCAGCCTCCTCAGCCTCCCTTCTCCGAGGTGTCCCAACCGGCGATGGTGAGTCTCGATGGGCACGTCTGAGGGTATTGCTGTAAAGGCATATGGCTGCGGCCGTTGTTCTCGGGTGGCCTTTGCTTTCGGTCGTGACAGTACGTATAGGTCGGTGGTGCGGCAGTCAGCCGTGGCGATTACTTGTCCAGTCTCTGTACGTACGATCTCGAGGTCGTGGCCATCCATCATAAAGCGTATGCCTGCCTTCTCCCCTTCCTTCGTCAAGGTCAACGCTCGACAAGAGATGATGTTGAAGGGGAGACCCGGCGCATACGAAACGTTCTGGATGGTGAAGGTCTTGTTGTAGACTATGCCATTGACCTCGCAGGCAATCGGAATCTTGACCGTCCCGATACCAGCGACTGTCACGCCTCCACCGACCCCCATGACCCGCTTTCCGGGTGGTGCCGGTCTCATCGTCTCAAAAAGCGACTGTCTTCCAGTCACGTGTGTATAGCTTCCGCTGTCGAGGACCCAATCGTCTGGGGCCAGTCGTCCGTTGATGACACCTAATGCTAGTGGCAACCATGGGCCGTTGGTCTCTGCCCATGTCTCTGCCTCGACTTCCATCCACCATCTTGTACCCAACGCCACCAGTACGTGAGCAAGAGCAGTCCACTGGAACAGACATAGCACGTATGCGATGACCACACCCCAGTAAAGACTCTCCCCACGCACTGATAGTCAAACGGAGGTGGATCCTTGCACGAAGTCATTTTCTTCGATTCTTTGTTTCTTTGTGGCATTCTCTGGGTACGCTGCCTCCGTACCAGATCTCTTTCTGCCTCTATTTTCAAGTTGTTCACTGTACCATTTCGGCCTATATCTGGCGTTCTGGTTCATTCGATAACATCCTTCGGGCCCTGCGATGGCTAGGTGGCCTGTTCTCTGGCAGAACGTGCATCTCTTCTGATTATAAACGGTTAGAGTGATGCTGTCATCGTTGTTCATCTGGCGTTGTTCTTCTTGAATTACTTCTCGAGCTAAGGTCTGAAAGTCCTTTGGATCAGTGACCGAGACGATAGACTCATCTGAGCTCAAGACAGCAACCTTGTTGTCGAACGCACTGGTGAGTGCAGTGAGGAAGTGGGAGTTGACCTGCCATGCTGGCAGGCGATAGCCTGTGTCGACTGCCATCAACTTCTCCTGCACCTCCACTAATTTGTTTCGAAACTGGGTGACGCTTCCAGTACTTGCAAGCGTAGTGTTGAAGAACTCCTTGAACAACGACCAGACGATCGCGCTCCCACGCTGGCGATTACGCTCACTCAGGAGTGTCATCGCCTGTGAAGGCAGCTTGATGCCCTCACTCTGGAGTGATGACCCAATCGTCCCATCGCAGGCAGTATGAAGGATGCCCATGGCATTTCGACTCAGTCGTCTGAACTTGACTGATACTTTCTGATCTGTGATGGTCGAAAGCGCATCAAACCTGCCTTCGTACATCTCCCAGAGGTTATGTATCTCAGCCATGGTCTGGAACGATTTCTTCCACCCCTCATAGTTGGTGACGCCTACCAACTTCTTGAAGCCTGACTCGCTCACGGCTTTGCCAGCGCTACTCACTTTGGCGTGTTTTTCGAAGTCTAGGAAAGCCCCCACCAGACCATCTCCGTTTGAGTAGTCTGAGATGTCTTCCTGACCCTCGCCATTCAACTGTAGCTCCCCTGTCAAGTCTCTGAGTCTGCGGTTTTCCGCCCTCAATGCTTCCATCTCGTCACGACTTGCCGCATTTCCATTATCTCCACCTCCCAACTCCCGTTCTCCTCGTCCTCCCTGCCGTTCGCGCACCCTATGCCCAGTGGTGCTTCCGTCACGGTTGTTGCGACGGTTGCGCTCGATCTCTTCGAGCCGAAGTTGTTCGGCGGCGGTGGTATTGCGACGGGTAGGGCGAGTCGAGGACATCCCGGGAGTCGTGGCTGAGAAGGTTTCTTCGATAACTATATTGCGCTGCGCTCGTATCGATTGCTGATGGTTGACAGGTGCTGCGATGGAAGAATTTCTTACTTGATGTTTTGCTCTGTCTCAGAGCTGGCTCAGCCTCGCCTCGTCGTTTCCTCTGGGGTTTTATCGACGTTTCAGTCCTTCAAGCCCCTGGGTTTTGCTGTAACGACGGGTCTGCTCTTTCTGGCCTGATACATTGTTTTCGACGAGTTCAGGGACTTCCATTTGTCTCATCCTGAATCCCCCGCTTAAGTGCTTGGCGCTTCTCGCCTCTCAAGCCTGTTTTACCTCTACGCAGCTGGGTCAAGACCGCGAGGTTCCATCAAGAGGAAGCTGGTGACGTTCTGTACTATTCTAGTACTCGCTGTGACGAGTTCAGGACTACCAGACTCGTCCTGAACCCCGCTCGATTGCAGAGGCGCTTCTTGCCTCTCGAGCCTGGTAGACATCAACGCAGCTGTGTCAAGGCCACGAGGTCCCATCAAGAGGAAGCTGGGTATTGATCGGTAGAGTGTACTGATCCGACGAGTGTCAGGACTACCAGACTGGTCCTGGACTCCCTGCTTGATCACTACGGCGCTTCTCGCCTCACAAGCGCATCTTGCAATCGCAGCTTTGTCAAGGCTAGCGAGGTTTGTCCATCGCGAGGACCTGGTACTCCAGGACTGTGATACAGTGCTGTTGTGACGGGTTCAGGACTACCAGTATTGTCCTGAATCCCCTCCTGAGTGCCTGGCGAGAAGCGCCATCTCAGGCTATTTTGCAACGTAGCTTTGTTAGGGCTACGAGGTTCATACAACATGCAGCCAACATGAGGGAACTCCTACTCCCTGTTTTGTATTGGCAGTAGGCCATACGCAAAAGCGCCGGGCTCATAACCTGTCAAAACTTGGGGGGTGTAAGAGTTATCGTATTGTCAAGGTGAGATATAAGACTAAGTACTGACGCTAATTAGTCATGCAACATCAGTCACATGATCACTGTCTTCATCGCCCATCTTGACATCATTAGCCTCTTTTTAAAGTTATTAAAGTGTATAGTCTTGTAGCTATTAGTAACGTATGCTCCTAGGATCCTAGGTACATAGCTTTGTTAGCGTCACTAGTTAGGGTACAAACGTCAAGGTAGTTATTGTCTTAGCTAACTATTTATATTCCTATGAGGAGTACTTGGGCAGGCACTGAGATATGGGCATAGGCTTGTATTGAGACGAATCCTTGAGGAGCTATCAAGACTCCTAGAAGGATGATATATACCTACGGCACGTGATCGTGGCTGGTGAGGGCCGACGGTGGCCCGAAGGGTCCCCGGTGGCTTGCCTGCCTGTGGCTGGAACCTGTGGTGTTGGAACATCGTGACAATTCCCGAGTCTCCGCGTTCCCTAACTAATTAATCCTTCTTGTAACATAAGCCCATAACGCTCGTTATCTACTCAAATAGCTTCGCCTACAAGTTCCTTAAGCGTATTAATGCTAGATATACTTCTTATAAGTGTTATGGGCGGAAAGAGGCCTGCTAACGAGTATGCATTTGCTCCTATGTACAGAAGAAGAAGGATAAGGAAAAGAAGAGTAGCGTCCTCCTCATACGGTATTTATCCTCCGTACGCTAATACAAAGATAGATAAGCGGGAAGTTCTTCGGCGTAGCCTCTTGTGGTACTTAGGCGTAGCCCCTTACAATACCTCCCCTCTCCCTCTTCCTAGATCGTACGGCTAGTTAAGTTCTAAGTGAATCTAGTTTCTATCGTACGAGACCGGTAATCGGGTGGCTGCCTATTCCTAGCCTCGCGTTTTGTTTGCTCAGTTGTGGGGTTATCAGCGGTGAATTCGTCCTTTACCGTACGATTGTCGGCCTCGCTAATTCCGCTCGTGTAGTGAAGGTAGAATCTAGGGCTCCTCCTAAGGTATATAAGAGCCACACCTCTGCCCTTTCTTAGTCTTTTGTCTTGTTGCAACAACTCCTCGTACGGCAACTTGTTACAATGCCTCCAAAGAACGCTCCTGCTCCCCCTCCTGCCCGTGGCTCCTGGGCTGCTAGCGGCGTCAACCACCTCTCTTTCGCTCTTGGTGGTAACGCCAACAGCTCGTACCCACCCTGGTGCTGTAGTACCTGTTATTAACGTCGCCGGTCCTATCAACATGAACGACTACCAGGTCTGGCACATCCTCGACAGGGACGTTGCTAGCGAGCTTCGCCGTGTTCTTTCAATGGCCTCCGTACGTATTGCTTAACGTTTCCGCTCCTGTCCTTTTACTTACGTCTCTTAGCCTCCTATCCGCCGCGTCGCCGAGTTCTTCCTTCGTCCTGTAGGAAACTCGCCGTACGACGCTTATTGGGGCCCGGGCAACACCGACTGGTCTCCTCTCGTTGCTCGCGGCACTCTTCACGCTCGCCAAATCTTAACCGGACGCGACTCCTACCTCAAGGCCTTTGTCATCCATACCCGTGGTGCTCTTAACGCTTCCCCGTGCTCCAACAACTGCGCTCAGGCCGTACGTGGTGATAAGCCCTTCACCGCTTTCGCTGGCTGCGTATCTATTGCAGGGGAGTGGAATAGTGCTTGCTCTAACTGCGTTTGGTCTGAGCACGGTGCGCAGTGTCAGCTTCCCCGTCACGGAGTTACTAACGGCGGAGGAGCTCTTCTTGGTTCTCGTTCTCGTACGGGCGGTCGTGCTGTTCGCGCTCCTTCTGCTGATGCGGAGCAGTTTGTTGATGCTGACGACTGAGTTGGCGTAACTGCTGGTTCCGTTTTCTCCGATGAGATCCTGTAGGCAACCGTACAGCTTGCGTACGAGTTAGCCATGACTGCAGGGCTGCTGTATTGGCTAGGTTCTTCTCTGGTTCCCAAGTAGCTTCCTGAAATCCAACCCATTTCACTAGATACTGTCTTGCTCCTTGACGTGTCCTCTCATGTGTGATGGTCTCTACTTGCCATTCGAGGTGCTCCTCTTGTTCGCCCTCGTCTCGTACAACTACTGCTGCAGGGTTTGAGTCGTTGGTTTGTTGCGAAGGGAGGGGGTCTTCCGCTGCTGGCCTTAACTTGTCGACGTGGTAGGTCTTTGTTGCCCATGGGGTTGCTAACTCTACCCAGTACGGGTCTCGTACGCGCGATACTTGGAATTTCTCACATTTCCAGTCAAGTTTCTTACTCGTTCTTGTAGTCCGTACGTCGCGTAGGTCGAGCCACACCCAGTCTCCTACCTTGTAGGTAGGGGCTGGTCTTCTTGACTTATTCGCTTGCCTTTCTTGCTCTTGTTGTGCGTACGACATTGCGGAGATCGCCCAGTTAGCTGCCTTTGTAATAACTCTTACGATTTCCTTAGCTTTGTCCTGTGTGCTTATTGTCGTTGTGGCGTTCGCTGTCGTACGGTCTAATGCCTCAGCTTGCGAGAAGGGAGTGTTGTGATAGCCGTGTTGCAGGAAGAAGGGAGATACTCCAGTTGTCGAGTTTGTGCGGGAGTTTAGCATAAGCTCTAGAACTGGACATAGCGTTGCCCAATTATCCTGATCGTTGTTGCAGAATACCCGTACGACTACTTCGATATCGCTATTTGCTCGTTCTGTTGTACCATCTGTCTGTGGGTGGTATGCTGTAGACAGGTTCCTCTTAATGCCTAGTAGCGTGCAGATATCTCCCCACAAGGCACTCGCAAACTGGGGCCCGCGGTCGGATGTGATAGAGAGAGGGAAACTATGGTGACGGTACACTTCTCGTACGAAGGCCCATGCGACATCTGGCGTCTCTATCTTAGCCATAGGTATTAGCACAACTCCCTTGCTTAGGCGGTCTTTTACCACCATTAAGTTAGAGTTCCCTTGGGATAGCGGCAGGCCCGTAATGAAGTCTACAGTAAGGTGTTGCCACGTACGGCTAGGGACTGGCAGAGGACGTAGGTAGCCGTGTCTTCCGTCCCTCCATGGGGTGCTCTTCCTACAGAGCTCGCAGTTTCGTACGAAACGACGTATATCGTCGCTCATCTTTGGCCAGTACCATTCTCTAGCGACTATCCTGTAGGTTTCTTCTCGTCCAGGATGACCTGTTTGCAAGGATAGGTGGGCGATTTGGACTATGCCCGTACGGAGGGGCTCGGACTCAGGAACCCACACGCGGTTCCTCCACTTTAGTCGTCCTTCGTCGTCAACTAAGCAGTCGCTAAGGGACACAGCTATCTTTCTAGTCGTAGACAAGGACCGTTGCCCTTCCCGTACGGCGTGTAGCACTTCTTGATACGTAGTGTCTTCTGCTTGTGCTGTAGTCCAGTAGCGACTTAGGAGTTCCTCTTCGTTCGGGGGCTGGGGTAGTGTTGGCGATATTAACGGTTCGTGGTCTAGTTGCACAGGGAACATTCCTACGACTTCTTGTCGTTGTACGGGTGCGAGCATCACAAATTCTCTAGTAGTGATACGGTCGTCTAAATTATCCTGTGGCAAGTCCTGATCACGGCGGGATAGCGCATCAGCTCGTACGTTCTCTTTTCCGGGGCGATAATGGATACGCATATTGCCAAAGCGGGAAAGTTCCACAGACCAGCGTACGTGTCGTTCTGTCATCTTCTGCTTCTTAGTGAAGTACTCTAAGTTCTTGTGATCTGTGATAACCTCGAACTCTCGTACGCCTCGCAGTTCGGCATCCCATTCTTTCAAGCAGTAGATTACCGCTAGGAGTTCCTTGTCGTGTATTGGGTAATTCGCTTCGTGACTTAGTAGTTTCTTTGACAGGTAAGCCACTGTACAGAGAACTCCGTTCTCGTCTTCTTGCGATAGCGTGCCGCCTATTGCATGGCCAGAGGAGTCGCATTCTAGAATCGTACGTCGTTCTGGGTTAAAGGGTACTAGGACTTCCTCCGAGAGGAAGGCGTCTTTTAGCGTGCAGAAACTCTTCTCTTGCTCTTGTCCCCAGGTGAACTTCGCGTCCTTCTTAGTTAGTTGCACAAGAGGTTCGGCGTGCCGAGCGAAGTGTGGGATAAACTTTCGATAGAAATTTGCGAAACCAAGGAATCCTCGTACGCCGCGCACTGTTGTAGGAGCTTGCCATTCTTGGATCGCCTCGACCTTTTCTGGGTCCATAGAGGTTCCTTTTCCCACTTCGACGATAAATCCAAGGTACTTCGTACGTGTGACATCGAACTCGCATTTCTTTAGCTCTAGCTGTAAGCCAGCCTCCTTTAGCCGGTCTAGGATTGTTCGTACGTGTGCGTGGTGTTGAGAGAGAGAGCCGTCTGTGAAGATAATAATGTCATCCAGGTATGCTGACACAAAGTCGTCTAGGAATTCACGTAGCGTCCAATTCACATAGCGCTGGAATGTGCTTGGTGCGTTTGCAAGACCAAAGGGTGTTACTAGCCACTCGTACGAGCCAAACCGTGTACGGAAAGCGGTCATCCATTCTTGTCCTTCGGTGATCCGGATCTTGTGAAATGCAGCAGTAACGTCCAGCTTCGTGTACCACTTCGCCCGTCCAATTTGGTTCAGCGTCTCTCGTACGAGAGGGAGAGGGTAGCGGTCCTTCTTGGTAATCGCGTTCAATGCCCGGTAATCAACACAGAATCTTAGTCCTCCACCTGGTTTCCGTACAAATAGGACTGGTGAAGCGGCGGGAGAGCTGCTAGCTCGTATAAACCCCTTGTCTAAGAGCTCATGTAGCGTCTTCCTTAGTACTAAGAGTTCGTCTCTTGACATGTTGTATAGCGGTCCGTACGGCACCTTAGGCTCCTTCCCATCTTGTAGTTCGAGCTCGATGCGGTGGTCAACGTCAGGCCCTCTTAGTGGAGGAAGTTCTTCACCCTCTCTTGGAAGGAACAGATCCGCGTACGACTGCAAGTAGTCTGGTAACTGTTTTAGGACATCTGTCTTCGTAAGAGGGGCCTTGGGTTGTAAGGCCTTCTCGATGTCCTTCAAGCTTGCTGCAAAGATTTGGACCTTCTCTTTCCTTCCCCTATTCCGTCGTACGTGGAATTGGAAGGCCGCCGCAGAGATAGGGTAGCATTTAACTCTTATTTCCTGGGACTCGGTGCTTCGTACGGAGAAGCCGTGCTTTGACAAGGTGAGGGTCTGTTTGTCGCTATCGATAATCCCTCCTACTCGTTCTAACCACGTTTTTCCTAAGATCATGTCGTAGTTGTACGCAGAGGGCATAACGTACGCAGCAGCTTTCTGCTTTAGCCCTCCTACGTCTAGTGTAAACTCTGTAATCATGCTTACGGCACTCTTTTGCTTGTTCACTCCTTCTACAAGGATCTGTGGTATCTTAATGCGCGGTAGGTTATTCGTTCGTACGACCTCTTCGGTAACAATGCTATACGTGCAACATCCGTTGTCTACCATAGCGGTAGCGTGATTGATTCCATTAATTGTAACATCAATAGACATAGGGTTCGTTGCAGCTAATTGGCGGAGAATCTCCTTCCTTGGTCGTACGGTCTCTTGGACCTTACCCTTATTCTGCCCTAGCTTGCGCCTTTTAGCTAGGGCTCTTCTTTTCCCGACTCCTCTGAGTCGGAATTCGCTACAGTAGAGATAGTAGCCACCTTGGGCTGTTTGCCTCCTTCTTCCGTATGAGAAGTAGATCTTCTTAGCTTAACTTGACACTGGGCAACACGATGCCCAGGCCTTCCACAACGTAGGCAGGTTCCTTTCTCCCTCCTTTCTTGGACTTGAGCCTTTGTACCCCAGAACTCTCGTGTCGTACGGGGTCTCATAACTCCCACAGTGGGAGTCCAGTCCATCGCATCGCTATATTGACTAGGTCGAGGGGGAGAAGTCGTACGAGGTGTGTAGTCAGTAGAAGACTGATCCACTGCTTTTAGGTTCTCCCAGGTAAAACGTATCCTCTGAATAAACTGCTCGTACGTCTCTGCAGCAGGAGGCTGATAGCCTACCTGATAGCGTAGCAGTCTCTTGTTTAGTGAGTTCTTGAGGTAATCGATCTTTTGTGCGTCGCTCGCGGTGTCGAGTCCTGCCTCTAAGAACTTGAGATCAAAGGATTGCACGTGGGGAACAAGCTCTCCTTTTCCCTGTTTCGTCGTACGAAGGAACTGCATTGCCTTCTCCTTAATCGTGGGATCAATGAAGAACCCATCCAGCTGTTGCCACAGACTCTGCAGCGAGGGGCTAGACCTCCCTTCCATAATCGCGGTAACGTACGTTCTTAGGGCTGTGAATGCCCATCCTTTCGTACGTGTAATCACATAGTGAACTTGGTCACTCTCGCTCGGGTAAGCTCTTTGGTCGGCAAAGAGCTTCGCTTGTACGCGCGTCTTCCATTGGGCGTAGTCCTCATGACTACCCTTCTCAAAGACCTCTACGTCTGGTAGGCGCGGTTTCTCGTATCGTACGGGCTCTTGGATTCGGCCCGATGTTGACGTGGCAGGTGGGGTGGTCCCACCTGGACTCGGCACACTCAGCGTCCTCCTCTGATCCTCAACAATTTGAGTCAGACTCTGGAGTTGCTGGCTTAACATAGCGTACGACTGTCGTTCCTGGGTCGCTTGGTTCAGGTCGTTCTGTAGTCGTCGTACGTGGTCTCGAAGTTCCTCTACTTCAAGAGCTCGGCTTCTCTCTGGGGGGAGGTCTGTCCGACTTCCGCTTGATTCTTCCCAGTTCATCGTATCGTCGTCTACCCGTGCTTGCATCGTACAGGTAGGGTCTTGCTAACTTGTGACACTCAACAAGCAGCCGTTCTCAATTCCAGCTCGTCTCGTACGAGAAGGAAGAGTCGTTCTCGATTCTTGCTACGCGCGCAGGAAGAGTATCGTCCTCAATTCCAACCCGTCTCGTACGAGGAGGAAGAGTTAAAATAAAAGAAGGTGTTGATCCTTCTTCTAATGTTATGGGCGGAAAGAGGCCTGCTAACGAGTATGCATTTGCTCCTATGTACAGAAGAAGAAGGATAAGGAAAAGAAGAGTAGCGTCCTCCTCGTACGGTATTTATCCTCCGTACGCTAATACAAAGATAGATAAGCGGGAAGTTCTTCGGCGTAGCCTCTTGTGGTACTTAGGCGTAGCCCCTTACAATAAGTTTCTAGCGAACTAAGGGTTTAAGACCTTATCAGTACATCCGCGTTGAGGCGTTGTTGTCCTATTTTTATTAGCGTAGCGTATTACTAGAACTCAGTCGTGTAAGTAACAGTAGATTTAGTTTGTTTTAGTGTCTAGATTTTTTACTTTACAATTATAGATTTCTTAAAAGGTAAGAAGATGTCTCGCATTTTTCCTTCAAATACGTCCTAGTCTTGAACTAGGGTAGTAATACTAGCGTCGTTAATAGTTTCGTCTATATAGCGACAGAGGATAACGTTAGCCTATTTCTTAGTATCTCCCCTAAAGTAACTAGTAGCTATGATAGTTTTGTTATTATCTTTAATTCTATCTCTTTTAAAGTGAAAATAGCAGTTAACCTAGAGGAGCTAAACTCTAAGCTTACTACAGTTGCTATAGTACAAGTCAAGCTTATTACTGCAGCTAGTAGTTTATCTAGTGTAGGAAGCAGTTAGGGTACCTATTAAAACGTCACTTATCTTAAGTGTGTTTAAAGTGTAGAGATCGTCTAAAGGTCATCTAGGGTTAGTTCTTAGCGAATAAGTAGTGTCACGGTAACCACCGTGGTTCCCTTGACACTGAACGCGCTACAGAATCCGAGTGCTCCGCTAAGCACCAGGATTCTGCTGATTGGCCGGCCGGGCCTAGCGCCATGCGCACGGCCCCCATCGATAACTTCTTACCGCCTGTACATGCTGATTCTGTTTCCTTACGCAACGTCTTGTATTACACCAGATATCGTACGTAGCCACAATTAACGCTTCTAGTAAGCTCTTAAACACGTGCTCGTAGCATCTCGTGACAAGTAGGTAAAGATAGACGAGAGGGTTGTACTAGCACGATTAGTAGATTAATGTAATAATACAAGGTGTGTTAACGTACTGTACAAACTAGTAGCTAGCCTAAGGAAGAAGCTGGGATTTGCTAAGACCCCACTAAAACTACAACTACACACTATAATACAGCACTATACAAAATAGTAATTAGAAATCGCAGTAAGCCATTCTACTCAGAATATTCTACAACGTCTTCCTTATATGTGCGTAAGTTATGTCTTGCCTTGCTACAGCGTCTATAGTGTTAGGGGTAGTTATAGGCAATAGTATTTGCTTCACACTACAAGAGAATAGTGGGGAATAGCTCTGTATTACTACACTAGGTGGGGAGGTCGTGAGAATAATTCTTGCTTATCCTAACGCGCGGAGCGCAGGTTATAAGCAGGTTCCGAGGCTAAGGCGCGAGCGAGAGAAGCAAACATGTTGGGACCTTAATCGTCCTCCTCGCTCAGCCTTTGACATCTCGTGTTACATATAGCGTCTTTAGGACAATTTACCTACTTTGACCTGCGCTCTTTTCTTTACTTTCTTCCTATTACTACGCGCGTTAAACTCCTTTAGAGTTGTAAATTGCACTCCCTTAGTAACTATAAGAGTACCCTCTTTTTAAATCTACTTTCTTTATCATAATTTAGGTTGCGTAGCGACTTTGTTAGTAGCTTAAAGCTTAGCAACCTAGTTACGCATTAATACTCTCTAATACGCTATTAACTCTGCGCCTTTAGTAAACCTTTTTAGGGCCTTAACTATAAAGGTTCGTAAGCTATTTATATGCTCTACATCCTTTAGCAAATTAGGTTTAACTATAACCTAAATTCTAAGGTATTACTTAGGGTATAGGATTACTGGGGACTATCCTTAATAGTAGATTATAGTAGAGTTCGTAGCTAGACGTTAAGCTTGAATATTACAGTCTCAAGATTATATAGAACTAAGCTAGCGCCTTAAAGGGTTCTTGTCACGGTGCTGGCCTAGATAGCCAATTAGAGCGCGCCAAGCTGCTAAGCGAGCAGCTGCGCGATCTCTGAAATTCTTGTGCGAACGCGTCCCGTCGTATGCTCCTTGAGCTACGTCCTTGTCTTTAGCCTGACCCGTACTGTCAGCGATACGTAGTGAATACACCGATCACGTGCACCTATCTTCCCTGCCTGCCGACCCCGTGACAAAGGTAGGTATCCTTACTTAGATAGCTTTAAAACATTTTAGACAAATACTACCTCTTTAGATCCTTAAAGAGCTATTAAGTTAGGCGCGCGATCGCGTTGTTAAGGCGTCCTAGCGAATCGCCTTTAAAGTGTCACTTTAGAGACGCTATAGATAGTTCTAGCGCGTCGTGTTGTTAGTGTCGCATCTTTTTAGATAGCCTTTATTGCAAGCTGTATATCTACTTTATTTAAGATCTTTTTTACGCTGTTGCGTTGAGGCATTACGACTTGATTGAAGTTTAGTGAAGTCTTGGGAAAAGTGCGTGACTCGCTTGTGGAGTACGTTAATAGTTGTGCGTAGTGTTACAGGTAACACAAAGGATTCTCTCCTTGACGAGGGGTGACGGGGTAGAAGGCCAACCACGTCCTCGTCAGAAGTTGGTGATCGTCGCGGGGCGCGGGGGGATCACGTGACTGGATTGGCATCCCGCCAAGACAGGGCCTCCGGGAGGCCAGTGAGGCAAGGGAGGGCAGGACCAGAGGCAATGGATATAAGAATGTGTTGGATTTCATTATTACATTCGTTGTGGTCAACTCAAATAGTTCATCTCTTACACAGATTGTCAACTAGTTATTCTATCGTTTATAGAATAGGATTGTCTTTACCTATTGGTTAACTTCGATAACTCTTTTCCACTACGAATCGCCAGACAAACCTCACGGATTACCGCTTAAAGTCTACCTCGCCTTAGTACGGACCGAGCATAGAGAAGTATAGCCTAACCCCGTGTAACACGTAGGGCTATCGCTAGTCCTTAGCGTAACTATTAGTCACGTAACAGGTGTGACGGGCTAGAGCCCTTTGCTCTCTTATCCTCGTCTACGACCTCGGTTTTCTCCTTCTTCGGCCCGATAGGCGCTCAGACGCTATCGGCCAATAGTTCTTCCAGCTCTACACCTAGGTATATACAAAGGAGCTCGTTTTTAGTGAGGAATATTTTCTGGCCTGTGCGCCAACTTCACTTTTTTGGCTGTACGGCCATACAAAACAGGGAAGAAACAGCACAACAAGTCTGTTTTTTGCTCTATAAAAGATGAGGCTACTTAAACATATGTAGACCTATTAATAAATCGATTTTTTAGAGTTGCGATTAGCCATGGAAGTTGTTTCTTCCCTCATTTTGTATAATCCTGCGCACCACCTTTGGAATCCCCATCACCCACCGATTAATTAGTTCTTGAGGCATGGCCTCCCATTCGGTCTCCAATTGCTGTCGGCACTGCTCTGGTGTACAGCTTGGGGTGAATTGCTTCGTTACATGACGTCGTAACCATGGCCAGGCATGCTCAGATGCGTTCACATCTGGACTGTGACCTGGCCACGCCATCTTTTCGACCTTTTGAACTTGCAAATAGTCATTTGCGATGTGGGACTTATGTGGAGGAGCTCCATCTTCAAGTAAATAGCATGTGATACCTTGGTTTTTTAGTTGCTTGATCCATGGAGCGACCTTCTTAAGGGCTCCTTCGCGGTGGCGATACCCATCCACACCACCTCTAGACCTGATACTGTAAGTAGATCGTGTGTATTCTTCTTCATCACCGAGAGGTCTGTGATCTAAGCTTATATACATAGAGTAGTGGGCTGATTGGTCGCTGGATAATCCACGTGACCATGCAAGGTACCCTGGGCTTACACACCTCCCTCAGGTTCGAACGTATGTAGAAGCTGATGTGATCATAGGCCACCCCCTACCCTGTTCAGGTAGAGCTGCTTGTTTGAGTGCGGTGGGTAGCCGCTTGATTGGAGCAGTTCCAGGTGGGGATCGTCCGCCGTCGCGGTGTTGGTTGATCTCGCTGATGAGCGTCCTCAAAAGCATATGAGATCTAATTGCCTCTCGCTCTGTATGGAGGTTGGTGGTATCCCTAACAAACATGAAAGTAAAGAGCGTAGGGAGTACAGCCTCATTAAACCTGTAAAAACCGTGTAGGAAAAACCAGGAAGAGTACTGTACATTGTAGAGCTCATAATTTAGGAAATGTGTTGAAATGCAAAAGTGATACCCAATTTTCGTGTCTCTGACGAGGCAACAGTTTAGTTAGACCATCTGCTGGCTGGCTTTTGGTCTGTATGTATGAAAGATTGATGTTGTGTGCTTGTGCTTCCTGGCGAAGCCAGTGATGATGTATATCGACGTGTCGCAGTGAGGTCTTGAGGCGTGGCGTAGCCGTAGTGACTAAACGAATTGTCTGCTGGTTGTCACAGAACAGTATTTGCTCATTGCCTGGATCGAATTCGATGTCCTTGAAGAGCCTCCACCACCAGAGAAGCTCAGTGCCTGCTGATGAAGCAGCAACAAGCTCAGCTTCAGTGGTAGACTTGGTAACACATCGTTGAAGTGTCGCTTTCCAGTCAATAGGGCCGCCAAACAGGAAGAATATATAGCCTTGAGAGCTTTTCCGTGTGGCCTTGTGGTCTGCGTATGAGGCGTCGGTTGCACCAAAGAAGTCTGGCTCATCGTGATCGACGATGTGAGCGATGTCGGTGGATATGGAAGCATCGTAGTAGAGCGCTTGATCCTTTGTTGCGTATAGATAGGCAAGCGTCTGGTAAGCAGCGTTAATGTGAAGCTGACCTGGATTGACTAGAAATTCTGCCAATTTTGAGTGAGCTTTAGAAACATCAGGTCGAGTAGCAGTGGCAACATAGCCAATTGATCCAACTAGTTGTGCGTATCTGAGTTTGTTGGAATCGCTCTTTGGTTCGTCAGAAGGAAGCAGTTCGTCAAGTGGAAGCGGAGTGGCTGGAGGTCGATTGAATGACTTTGGTGATGGATACTTAGCACTGAGCTTGTCAAGGTATGCTGCTTGTGATAGCCACATTGTTCCAGTTGACCTGCAGCGATGCGTCTGTATACCGCAGAAGGTGGCTAGCTCCCCAAGCGACCGAATCTCGTAGCGTCGCAGCAGCTTGCGTTTAAAGTCGTTAAGAGCAGCTGTGTGAGCTGGTCTAGCGAGGATGACAATGTCGTCAACGTAGAAGAATACTATCAGTTTGTCGTTCTTCCATAGGCATGGTGCATCTTTGACTTCTTGCAATCCAAGCTCTTTAAGAGTCTTTGTGAGTTCTTTGTACCATAGGAGTGGCGAGGTTTTCAAGCCATACAGCGCACGTGCAGTTTCCAGAGATGGTCAGGGTCAGAGAAGCCTTCTGGTGGATGGCAGTATACTGGTACAGTAAGCTGAGCATTCGTGAAGGCGTTTACTGCATCGTACTGTCGAACCTCCATGTTGAAGTAGGCTGCAATGGCCATCAGAGCTCGAAATATCCGGATAGCTAGTGTGGCAGCGTACGTATCCTCAGCCGTGGTTTGAAGATCGCCTCGTACGCAGATTCGAGCCTTGTACTTGGTGAGATATCCTTCACTGTCAAGCTTGTATTTGAATACCCAGAGCAGTGGCAGGACCTCGTGGTCTTGAGCGTTGAAGTCCTTCCAGTTGATGATCCTGTAGGTACCTTTGCGCTTGACGTCAGATATTTCGCGGTGCATAGCTGCTATGAAGCCTTGCTTGTGTTGGGCTGGTAGCTTCATCACATCCTGGTAGAATCGAGGTTCAGGGAAGATCTGTGTGATGAAATCGCGTTTTAGAAGCTGTAGTGGATGCCGCCACAAAGGCAGACCAATATTTGTTGACGAAGAAGCTGCTGCTTTTGCGAGAAGGCTTTCGAGCTCGTGTTGATCCTTCAGGAAGGATATGCGTTTCGCGTAGGTTGCTATCGATTAGCTCGCGGTTTCGTGCAGCGTTTGAATCATTCGTGTCAACTGCGTTGTCTCGCTTACGCTTCCTTGATGTTTGAGTAGAAGTTTGGAGGTCTGGTGTAGGGCTGCGACTAAGAGTAGCTGATGAGGCTTGATTGAGTGAATCAGCATCTGAATTAGGAGAGAGTGTAGTGACTGGTGTTGGCAAAAGAGGATCGCTGTTGAACGGATCGTGAGGCTTCGAGTGATTGTCCAGAGGCGACCTGAATACCGTTTGGTCGAGTTCTGGTGCAGTACTATACTCTTCTTCTGAAGAGTCTTCCAGATCTTGTATAGGTGGCATTTGAAGTGTGTAAGTGGTTGTCTCAAGCTCCTCGCCTTGCAGGATTGGATCAGATTCGTCCTGGTGCTGATAGAAGAGGTCTTCCTTGAATGTCACATCTCGTATCCGAATAACCTTTCCTTGATGTGCTCTGCTCCTTGCATTTGGTAGCCAAACTCGGTAGATGTTTGAGGAGTCGTATCCAACCAGATATCCAATAAGTGCGCGTGGAGATAGTTTGTCACCTCGTGGTATCTGTGGGCGGAGTGCGTATGCGCGGCAGCCGTATACTCGCAGGTGAGCAATTGAAGGCTGTTTCGAGTAGGCCATTTCAAACGGAGTCTTCCAACCAATTGTTCGTGTAGGTGTGCGATTAAGTAGATAGGCTGCAGCAACGTATATCTCAGGAGCGAGCGGTAGAGGCAGATTTGATGTAACGCTCATAGATCGGCTTCGTATGATCAGGCTCTTGCCTGAACGTTCAGCAGATCCATTCTGCTCCTTAGTATGCGGTGCTCTGATCTGAAGTCTGATTCCTTCTTGATTGCAGTATGCTCGTGCTGAGTTGTCTGTAAGTCCATAGCCTTTCTCATCGTCAGCGATGATAAATGTGACCGTGGTATTGAATTCGCGCTTGATAGATCGATCAAGGCGAGTAAGGACTTTGAGCAGCGTTGCCTTGTCGCGTTTTGCGATTGTATACACAAAGTTGAGCTTTGTGCATAGGTCAAATCCATGGAAAACGTATCGATGTCCGTTGTAGCCAGTGACGTCAAGCTGGATGAGGTCGATGGCTACTGTTTCGAAAGGACGAGATGCGCCAACCTCGTGTCCAATACGACGTGAGATAATCTGGTGTGCCTTGTTCTGCAAGCATTCTTCGCAGTTGATCGTAGCTGGAGCAGAACCTGTAGGTGGCAGTATGCCTCTGACGTGGCTTGATAGCTGGTCGATAGCATCACTGCCTGCGTGTCCTAGCAAGACATGAAGCTGTGGCTTTGTGAGCAATCGAGGCTTGAGTGGCAAGGCTGAGTACTGAGGCCTGCGCTGATTGGTTGCAAAGGCTGAATGCTGTGTGGGTAGTGCTGTAGGCTGAGAGCGATGCACGACTAGCCAGTGACCTCCCAATTGAGTAAGCTTTGCGACTTCTTTCTGGGGTGTTCCTGCGCGGTACAGAACGTTTCGACCAGAGTCAAAGTGGACATCTGATGACGTGAGACGTGAGAGAGAGACCAGGCTGGTGAAGAAAGATGGGATTAGCGCTACTCGTTTCAGCGTTGTTGTCTTGATGCCAATTGGTGTTAACAGAGGTATTGTGACTTCTCCCATGCTTCAATCAACATTTCTGAACCCCCTGCTAGGACAATGTCGTCGTCAGCTGCTGGGGCCTTCCACTGGAATTCAGCAGGGTTGTTGCAGATGTGGACATCAGTGGCAGGATCCAGCGTCCATGAGTGGAGGAGCGGATAGTGTCGGAATGTTAGCTGATTGTTGAATGCGGACGAAAAGACTGCATATGCGTTGTGTATGGATCGGTCTGTAGGCTGATCGCCGGCGTCGATATCGATCGAATCAGGTTCGACTCGCTTATCAGCTTCCTTGCTTTTATGCTTCTTGTGGCGCCGATTCTTTCCCGAATCTTGTTCAGTAAGCCTCTTGTGTCTGATTTCTCAAATGTCGTAATCTTCTTGGCTTTTTCCGGGTCTTCAACAAATCCTCGTGTTCTGAGAGCTGTGTCAATGTATGGACACTGACCCCAAAAGTGATTGTCTCCACATAGACAGGGCTTTGATGGTGTCTCATCACCTCTTGATCTCTTCTTCTTGTATGGAGATTCTTGGCCATTCAAAGTAGCTCCAAATACACCTCCATGAATGTTTGTCTTCCTTGAGTGTGTCGTTCGATGATAGCGTAGGAAGTTTGCAGAGGATGGTAGACAGCTGCGACTGGTTTGGTATAGGCACGTTGCGATTTAAATTCCATGTCTCTTCAGCTTTGAAGATGTTGAATGAGACACTTGCAGCGTATGCAGCATCAACTTGCTTCACAGCTCGTACGAGATCCTTGTGTGCTCGGAAGCCATGTACTTCAGGTAGATCAAGTTGCTTCGCACGGTTGTAGGCTGTGATGAACTCACTGCACCAGTCTTCGATATTCGATCGTCGAGCGTGTAGGACTTTGGCTGCTTCGTACGCCTTTTGAACGCGATATTCTTGATCAGCAGTCGTTGGAGAGTAGAGTTCTTGAAGCGTCTTTATCTGCTCATAGATCGTTGGCTTGTCTTTGATGTGATAGAGTAGATCCTGCTGAATTGTCTTAGTAATGTGTGCTTCAACTTGTCCCAACTTATCTTTCAAGCGTCTGTATTCTTTGATGTCCTTGTAGTAGTTGCTGAGATCCTGATTGTACTGCATGAGAGCCTGTTGAGTAGGCTGAGTTGGTGGAGATCCATCAGCATTGACAGTAGGTGCTGGTCGAACAGGCCTCTCAGGCTTATGGAGTGGAAGATGGATCTGGTCAGGATCAATATACTCCCATACGTCTCCTGCTTCAGCAGTGCGCTTGACAACAAAGATCCAGAGTTCCCAGTTGCTTTGGCCTTGGAGGACAATGTCTGAGGTAACAGTGTTTTTCGACATGCTGGTAGTGACGCTTGTAGTAAGGTAAGACAGTAGAGTAGATAGGTAGGACGGTTCAATAATAGAAAGAGCGGATTAGGCCGGGCTCATAACTGTAAGTAGATTGCGTGTATTCTGCTTAATCACCGAGAGGTCTGTGATCTAAGCTTATATACATAGAGTAGTGGGCTGATTGGTCGCTGGATAATCCACGTGACCATGCAAGGTACCCTGGGCTTACAGTAACAACTTGAATCTGCGGGGTGACCAAGGGTTAAAGGTTCTTGCTGATGTACACATCTCGGTCACCTAACGCGTATCGATATACAGTGTTGCTTGGTTCGGCTGGGACTTGCAGAAGCGGCGAGGCGATTAGCGATCCGTCTTGTCGAGTCCGTGATATGATGCTCGCCATATTCTCGAGGTTTGCGCAATGGGGTAGGCAGAGATGGTGTTTTTCACCGATCAATCGGGCGGGCGATGTAGAACGGGAAGGTTGGCCGGATAATCGATGCGGATTCATTCATATGACATGTGCTAATTCAGGGTTGCGATACAGCTGACTCAAAAGAACCACCCTTGGAGCAAAGTGTGCGACAGGCTGGGACTTTTGCAGGGAACGTTATCCGTCCCATAAAAATATTACACTACACGACCTGGAAGGACTGCTTGCTCCGTGCAATGTCACGGTCTTCGGATGTAATGCTGACCTGATTCGATACAACAATCACATGCATTCCATGTTTTTGACCAACGGTGCTCTGCATGCGATGCAGGTTTACGTCGCCTCCCTCCACAATGTGTTCTTCGCTCTCGTTGTCGAACGTTAGGCTTGTGGAGAGGTAACGCGCACTGTGTGGCGCCGATCGGCTTTGCTTGGATGCGCCGCCCCCGATGGTCACAAAGCCACTGCCTGAGGGCTTGTATGGTTCGGCGTTGCTTGAGCCGATTGTACTAGGTAGGAAGGGTGTAAGCCAGTTCTTGAGCAGGGGGAAGATCATGGGTAGGTTGGTAGTAACGATCGCGACGAACGTTTCGCGAGTACCCCATGAGGCTGCAAGCTCACCGCCATGGACGGGATCCTAGAGATCGATCAGTCTTGATTTTCCCCGGTAGTCAGGAGATAGCGTCTTACCACAATGACATAAATGCTTTTGAGCGTCGCACACACAATGACCAATATGCCAGCACTAAGCACAAGCGTAGCAGCAATCTTCTTGTACTTCTTTAGGCTCGACTTCCATAACATAGGAATCGGTATCAAGAGCAGATATACATCGGTAGACACATTGAAGACGAATGTCATCCAAATAATCGGCTTCGATACCGCTGCTTGGCATGCGTTCCCAGGATCAGGACTGATCTGCCAGTAGTGATTGAAAGGCCGGCAGGAAAGGTAGATTGTGAAGATGATGACGATAAACGTAGTGATGATCAAGCCGAGAGCGATGTAAATGCGAGTGGTGTATTTCTGCAGGCCGCTCTGTGTGTCGTCGCATATTAGTTAGAACTCCTAGATTTAATGCGATATATGCACGTACAGTTAAACGAAGGTAGAAGAATGCTACACATAGCTTGAGCGACCAAAGTAGGCATGCCGCTGTCGTCCAACCAGCTACTTGGATCTTAGACCCGATAACCCTGGAGCCTTGTTAGCCACATATGCGAGGAATGCAGTGATTTACACTAAAGATCAACGTTTTTTGAATCGCTTGTACGATGAACTGGCTTTGTATATACCTCATAATGTATTCGGGATCATCTTGCGGAAGCGCACTACGCTCATCCGGCGTCATGCCATTGTTCGCGAGACCGTGAGCAACTACCCCTAGGTTGTACCCGAGGCTGCATTGAGCTGTGTAGATGAGCTGGTGAACGGATCGTTAGTAAAAAAAGGTTAGATGATCAAATGTGATTCCTGGTACTTACAATAGCAACCCATATTAGATAGTCGTCCAATTTTAGTTCGCGAAAGCCTACGGCGGAGATTCTGGCGTACGTTCGCAGGAATGTGAACGAGACACCAAATGCATAAAGGGTCCACAGTTCCACAGTAGCCATGGCTAAACTTACGGTCCTTGAGGATCACTTGGCAACAGTACTGCTGTCGATCTTTACGTCGATCGAAATCTATACAAAAGCAGGATAACAAAATCGAATATATATCCTGTATCTCGAAATGTACACGACAAGGACATGAACGGGGAGGTCCGATGACAAGCGTCTCGGGTGACTAGTAGTCACATTTAGGCTGGCGAAAAGCCCCTGTTTTGGGTCTGACGTAAGCAGAGCACCAAAACCTTCGTAGCTACGCATCAAAGCGAGCTCTTATTTAAATCTTTTAAAAACTCAACATACTATACCTATAGCTAATATCTATCTCCAGGAAAATGTCTAGCTAGATATCTCAACTACTTGCTTTCATGCGCGGCTGTAAAGGTTTTGGTGTTCTGCTTACGTCAGACCCAAAACAGGGGTTTTTCGCCAGCCTAGTCACATTAGCTTCTTCAGCTTCTAGTGGGAAAAGGCCGCAAAATTCGAGGCCGCATGGCCGAGGGGATCAAAGTTTTCAATAAACCCTCGATCATGTTCGTGGGTCTGTCCTTGCCACTAGGCGTTGTGCTTTGAAACCTGTAATCCTGAGATCGGGTCTCCGCACCACGATCATGTTCATGCGCGTAAGCGCATGCATTCCATTTTGAACTGAAAGATCTACCGGGTATTTGTCAATCTTCCTTGATCTGCTATGCAATGAGAACCAAGTCTCTGGAACGATCAGGCGCGCAGCAATCACTATAAACCACGCAGGATTTAAAGTTCTCGATGCAATGAAAAAAGTGGCAGAGCATAAGCGCCACACAGGCACTAGCGCGGGGTTAGCAGCAGTTAGACGGTTGTCAATGCCGCTCGCGGGATCTTGTACGAATATCGAACCAATGGCGGCAATGCCGGTAGTCCATGGAGACTATCTTCAAATTACTCACGGAACCGTGCCCCACCAAGTCCACTCGACAGCATGCAGGCACACGAGTCGAGGCGAATAATGGTACGGGCAGGGGCGGTTGTGTTGCCTTGGTACGCGTAGGATCAGGTTCGCACCAATTGTAACCTCGACTCCATCCTTCGATCTACCCTGTCCCGTCTTCACGCCATACATGGGCAAATCGTTTTTTGGAAAACAGGTTAAGCAGCCGTTAGTGTACCGAACTCTGTTTTTACCAATCGGAGAAAATCTTGTCACTGACAGCCTCTGTTTGATTGGCTGAAAACGGCTTTGGTACGCTAACTTCTGCTTAACCTGTTTTCCAAAAAACGATTTGCCCATGTATGCTTCACGCCATCTAGACCCCGACAATAGGGCCCGCTACAAATTAATCCGGAAGTCTTCCTCATTCAGGATGGTGCTCTTAGCTCAATTAGATGTTCCTTTTTATTTGAGATTGCTTGAAGCCAGACTCAAGCATATTGTTAATTTTCATTCGTCTTTCACATCCTTCTTGACGCCCTTCTACCGGCATCATGTTTTCTAGCGTCCTGAAACCATTAGCTGTCGCAGGTTGGGTCTTTACTTCTGTCGTGCCAACCGTCTCAGGAGGTCCCACTTCGCCGTTTGATATCTTTCCTAGAACCCCTGCAGCAGGTGTCGACGTGAAGACTCTTGCGCCACAGCTCTCTGCCAACGCCAAGATCTACCTCCCGGGCACCAAAGAGTTCGCTACCTACACAACCCGTTGGTCAAACTTAGAGGCTCCCACACCGAATATCGTAGTTGCCCCAGGCACTGAGAAGGATGTTCAAAAGATCGTAAGTGTTTCCACTGAAGTGTCGATCCGAAAGCAAGCCACCAGCGGTACTAACAATACTTGCTGCAGGTCAAGTTTGCGAATGACAATAACATTCCTTTCCTTACCTACAACGGCCATCATGGAACTCTCACGACCCTGGGAAAGATGGACTATGGTATTGAGATCTATCTGCCTCAATTGAACTCCATCTCAATCGCCAAGGACGGAAAGTCGGTGACCTTGGGTGGTGGCGTCAACTCAAAGAAGGTGACGGATGCTCTTTGGGCTGCCGGAAAGCAGACGGGTGAGTTCTCTACGTACATTCTTAAGGCCTTTGGCGTGTTCTGACAATAGTTAGTCACTGGAACTTGCGAATGCGTTAGCTACTTGGGACCAGCCCTTGGCGGCGGTCACGGGTGGCTTCAGGGTCACCATGGCCTGGTAACTGATCAGCTTCAGTCCATGAATGTGGTTCTCGCGGACGGAAGTTTAAAGACGATCGATAGTAACTCAGACTTGTGGTGGGGTATGCAGGGTGCTGGCCACAACTTTGGTATTGTCACATCTGTCACCACCAAGGTTTACGACATTGAACACACCAATTGGGCAATTGAGACCATCGTTTTCAGCGGAGACAAAGTCGAGGAGGTCTACGATGCTGCCAACAAGTACATTCTGCAAGATGGAAAGCAGGCCGCGGACATCATCAACTGGTCTTACTGGTTGAATGATGCAACACTCGATGCTAAGAGGGTAGGATGGTTCCCAAGTCTAGATGTGGTTCAATTTGCTAACATACAAGCAGCCTGTGATCATCATGTACATCATTCAAGAGGGTGTTACCGCCGTTGATGCCAAGTACACCACCCCCTTCCACGACATCGGTCCTCTCGCCACCACACCTCAGTCCGGTACCTACAAAGATCTTGCAAGCTGGACTGGTATCGCCCTTGATTCACCGCCCTGCCAGGACTTTGGCTTCAACAACCCTCGCTTCCCCATCTACACATCTACCTACAACATCACCTCGCAGCGAACGGCCTACGATCTCTACGCCTCAGCCATCTCTGGTTCCGATAACCCATACTACAACTCTATCTTCATGTTTGAGGATTATTCCAGCGGTGGCGTCCGTGACCGCACCAACGATGCTACCGCATTTGGCTTCCGCAACGATCACATTCTCGCGGCGCCGCTCGTTATCTATAACTCCACTGGCCAAGTACAAGATGATGCGGTCAAGAAGCTCGGCACTCAACTGCGTGACATTATTCGTGAGGGTACAGGGTCTGAGGAGCTACATACTTATGTAAACTATGCTTATGGTAACGAGGGACCACAGAGCTGGTATGGTTACGAGAGCTGGAGGCAAGATAAGCTCAAGGCGCTTAAGCAGAAGTATGATCCTAAGGGCAAGTTCAGCTTCTACGCACCTATCGCGTAGTTACGCATGACTTAGTACGTTAGATTTAATACTGAGATACATTACCAAGTTCATTTCTGTGCTCGATCTGAAGATAATGAGTTTGTATGTCTCTGGTACGTAACAGCTTACAAGCTTGGTGAATAGGCGGTGATACAGCACTTTGCAAATTATGTTACCTGGAATCATGAATGACATACACATGAAAGGATAGACTGAAGTCTGAGTGGCTATAGACTCTCCAGAATACCTTTGCCACTGTCTTCGAGGTATTATCTCTAGCGCTTGAAGCCTATAGAACGGCCTCTTATATGAGTCCTTTAGTTCGTGTTTGCGCCGCGACGGCTTCTGGATTCGGTTCCGATGTTTTCTTCTTGACCATCAGACTCTTTTTCGAGTCTATGGACCCGCTCTAAGTGTGAGAAGTGCTATACAAGACAATGACCGAATGTCACTCGCATCAGTTATCCCTACTCGTATGTTCACGTTTCGAGGCCTTAGTCAACTCCTTAAAGCACTCATAACCCGGAAAGATAATCGTACCTTTCATTGTACTTTGCGAAGCGCAGGAAAGTCTTGTAAGCTGAATACTGCTCTCTCGAGCCAGAATGGCTTCTGCAACTCCGAATGAGGGGGGAGTTCCAGGCCGTTATTGCGCTTGCCCAGAGCGATAGACGTTATGGCCCTGCGACACTCGATTGGGGATTTGACGAGCGATTGGAGGAAGTGTGTTGCTTGGGCATATTCGAAGGTAACAAGTGATCATGGCAAGATGCAAGTCTCACTATAGTCCTAGCGACAGACGCGGAGCAGATCTCGGTGATCATTTCGCGTAGCTCTGGGTACATTGTTGCTTGCTTCCCCACCATTACCCAAATCCAAAAAGTATTAAGAAAGCGTAGACATTTTAGTTCCGCACTTAGGGATAAGGTAACTCTATAGCTAAAGAAAGGCTATCAGGTAAAAACCTTACTCTAATTTTATTCTAGCACCCTTGAGGGATCGGTATAGAACTAAGTTGTACTTTTGCAAGTGTACAGAGATGGGTTATAGCGACACAGTTCGTCTGAAAAGATAACCACGTTGCAATAGATTCTGTTTGTTCGCTTCCATATTACTTCTTATACACTAGAATCCCCGAGCCAGCCTTATCCACAAATGAATTCGTTCGCCAACCTACAGCCTACTCGATGTCCGTTAGCTTGACAGGCAACGTAACTAGGCCAGTTTTTTCAATCTGAATATCTTCTACAACTGTGTCATGATCCATGCCAGGAGTAGTCTCTTTTCTTCCACCAGAGATGTCAACAATCAATCCAGATTGGCTTGATTGTTGACATCCCTGTCTTCCACAACCGAATATTTGAGTTTACTAGTCGTAAACTGGTGGGTCCGGTAAACGGGTTGGAGGCTGGGACAAGCGACGAATCAGTGACTTGACGAAGGTCACTTTCTTGTACTCGAAGGCAAAGATTCTCGCCCCTGCGAACTTGTGACATAGGTAAATATTGTGAGACTCATCTTTGCGTTGTTTCATAACAAGATCGGTTTGACTTCGTAGGATTGTTACCGGGCTTCCGAGACCTGCCGATACTGCTTTGGCTACTGGAACAGTCGCGGTTAAATCGGTGGTAGAGCTTGACCCGACGATAGCACAGTTGTCAACAATCAAGTAGATCGGCATATTTGATTCCTATATAGGTTAGCACTTTCCCAATCAGGATCGAGTTATACCTAGATAGGAATCAAGTATGCCGATCTACTGATTGTTGACAACTGTGGACGATAGAAGCAATGCTTCCGTTATACACTTCTTTACTGCAACAATCATGTAAATTTTCCTCCCAGACGCGCGCAGAAGCTGGATGGTCTCCGATTCGAAGCCTTTATCTTCCATGAACGCATTGAATTCGCTATCGTGCTGTCGAAGGCCGTAGGTGGCCACATGGGGACTCTCCAGTTATTCAGGCTTTCACTTATGCGAGATTCTGTCAAAGTAGAAGAGATCCGTGAGTTTCACCTTGAGGCTCTCGTCCTTGACGCTGTTCGTTATGATTTTCGCGTCTGTGTCGTCTACCGGATCGAGAATATACTTTTCGATTAACCTTTCCGTATTCGCATTGTCAGGGGCCTATTTCACGGTCGGTTCGTTCATAGTACGGACAAACTTTCCGAGCTAGGTCTTTGGCTGTGCTTCCTTCCCGGCCAGCGGCGGAATCACTACATAGCGTGGCTGATCTGCAATACAAGCCATCATACGAGAGAGTGCTGGAGGAATAGGGGTTGATCGATAACAACACTCAAGTAGGTCGTAGACAGCGCGTGGTGCCTATCCACACGAGTAAGGGCAAGGAAAGTCAAGCGTTTAAGTGTTATCATGTCAAGAAGCTTCTGTCAGCTGGTCAAGCTAGCAGATCGGCTCTAAATAGCGACCACCCGAACTTGAACGCTACTAAGTACGTGACATACTCTCAGCTTCACTAAGGAAAGATTCTAGCATACAGTGGCTCAAAATGCGTCCACTCTCGACTTTCGTATCAATGATTTTATGGTTCTATTATTCTGTTCAGAATACTAGACTTAGGCAACTCCTAACGCGCTCATACTAACTCTGAATGGGAGATTGTACTGCACATCCCAATATCCCCATTCTCTGTCCATAGTTACAGCAGCGAAGGTGCATCCTCCTGTAGCAGTCAAGTTATGTGTGTAGGTAATCCATGTATCTTGATTTCCAAACACAACTTTTCCAACGATCCAAAACCCAGTTACCAAAGCCGGAAGACCAAGAGAGAGTAATGATGCCCAAGCACTAATCTTGAGCTTCTCGAGTACACGGTAGCGGCTGCGCGAACTGACCAACACACCCACCGTACATGCAACAAACTGGAAAGCATTGATCAAGCAAAACGAAGCTTGGACGAAATTCATGTCGAGAAGCTCAGAGGCTACAAGATCAGGTGACTGCTGGAGCCAGTTCAAACAAGATTGTGGCATATCGCCGATTGAGGTGGGGTTGCTGATCGCATTAGGTGCCTCGACGTACGTTGGATGATTCTTTTTGTCGATCCAAGAGTATCGGAAATGGAGCGCGACCACGATGAGTGACATACACCACTGTATAATGGTAACGATTACAAAAGTAACAGAGACCCAATGCAGCTTGGAGCGGCTTCGGATGAGACTACAGACAGATTTGTTTTGAGAATTCAGATGCTTGGTTTCCGGTCCCGGTACCACAGTTGTCAACAATCAATTCGTGCCGATCTGTAGCCTCTGGCTTGGCTTGGCTTGGTCGACGCGAGGCTTAGGATTGATTGGCTTGCTTGAGGGGAGGGTTTAGAGCGGATTGATTGGGGATTGATTGAGGGATTGAGGATTGGTAGATTAGGTTGCCTAAAAGGACATATGTTTGCTGTGTCTACTGCGGCGGCTCGTCCCAATCGTCCACCCTGTATTTGCTCGCCATTTCTTCGTCGGTATACGCTGCGGCTGCCTCCTCTGGTATCGTGAAGCCTCGCCGCGCCCACGATCGTACTAGTTGAAGTGCTGCAAGCAGCTGCGCTCCAATCTTGCGGCGACGAGGCTCGAGGAGATCACCCAGCTCGCTAAACAAGCGCTCGCACTCACAACTAGAGGCTGGTATAGTCAATATATCGATCGCGAGGCGGCTAAGGTGGGGTATTTAGGAGCAAGATCTGTCCAGTATCGTATAACGTTGCAGCTGTTGTGCTGCTCCTTCGTCCACTTTGGTTCGTACTTGCGCCATTGTTCGTATTCGTCTAGGTGGAGCTCGCTGTTGCCCTTGTCGTGGTTCACGAGCGCGTCAATAGCGTCGTCGATATCGCCTGAGGTAGGCGGCTGATTGCGAGAGATCGGCGGAGCTGTTGGCTTGTACTGAGCCCAAAGCTGCCTAAAAGCAGCATTATTGATATCAAGCCACCTAGCGTTATCAGCCCAGCTGTTGTTGCAGTAGTGCTTATAGTATGGATGGAGGCAGACAGCCGCGTAGTAGGCGGGCGAGTCATCAAGCTTAGAGTAATACTCATTGGCCTTACGCCACGCGGCTCAGAGGTTAATCGCAAGGTGGTCTTCAAGAGCTTCAGCGTGGGCATTGTAATCGACATGCTCGTACTAGTTGCAGCGGGTCTCAAGCTCGCGAAGTAAGAATTCGAATACTGGGATGACCTCGTATATAGCTCCAAACTTGCCTGACTTGCCGCGGCCTTCAAGGCGCTCGGAAGCGTACTTGAGAGGTCGCAGTAGGTCGATATACTCGGTAATTACCGCCCAGTCGGCTGTGGTGAGTCCAGTTGATCTCATCCATGCCGGCGCATCTGGTAGCTTGTTGTTCCGGCCAAGGGCGATCGCGTCGGCTTGTGATATCGACTTGATATGATAGTTAGCGTAGGAGTTATAGGCAGCTTGGAGGTGAGCGGCTCGCTCAAAGGCGCAATAGAACGAGTTCCAGCGGGTAACTACTGGCTTTACAGGCTCTAGTATTCGACGCTGATCTGTAGGTAGCTCAGCGTGAGCGAGCTTTTGGAAGTTACTAAACAGACCGTACTGCTGCGGCGTTTTGATGTAATTGATGATAGCGATCAGTGTACCGAGCGGCCCATCCTTACGCCACTCCCGCAGAAACTTCTCCTCGTCATCTAGGTTACCGCTAGCGTTATCGTACGCGCCTTTGTCCCTGCCAGAGATAATCATCTGGCCTACAAGGTTGAGAGTATGGGGGCCGCAGCGTAGGCGCCGGTGAGATGGGATAAAGTCAAAACTACGAGCAAGCGCAGCGACGCGGTGTCATTATTGCTAGCGTTATCGAGCACAAAGTAGCCAAGCTTTGCTGGCGTGATACCGTAATTCGTAAGCGTTAAGGTAACAACTTCAGCAAGTCGCTCACCGGTGTGGGCGCCTATAAGCTGCGGTAGGTTGATAGGCAAGTCAACGACGTCTCCATCTACTGTAGCAAAGTGAGCTACGATGCCTAAGAAGCCGCGCTTACCACCCTTTGTCGTCCATCCATCGAAGCTAATATGAATCTTACTGCTAGCAGCTTCGATCGCTGCAACAACAGACGGTTGTAAGGCGCTGAACAACTTCATTACAAAAGCAGAAACACTGTTGTGACTTACCCATAAAGCCGCCGCCGCTGCTGGGTTAGCGAGCTCTATCATCTCTCGAAAAGACGGCGAGGTAAACTCGCGGAGTGGGTGGTTATTATCGACAAGTCACGTTACCGCTGCTAGTCGAAAGCGCTGTTGGATCAAAGCTACCAAGCTCGTTGGCGACGTCCTGAGGTACCTTAACACCAGCGACAACAACCTGCGCAATCGTCCGCCCACCGCCTTGAAGTGGCTGCTTTACACCGTCCCTAGTAAGGAAATGGCCGCGCTTCTTTAACCCAAGGTGCTTAGCAGCAGCAGAAGTGGCTACGCTAACGTCATAAGCACCGGCGCCGCCGCTGTCAATAATCTTGTGCTGATGACAGTAACGGCATATAAACCAGGTCTGCTTTGGATCTTTTAGCAGAGTAACGCGATAGCCATGTCGAAAGATCCAGCTTGGACTATGTCCTGGTGTAGACCCTGGCTTGCAAAAGCGAGGCAGACGCTCCCAGGCAATACCATCGAGATCCATAGCAAAGCTACTACCAAACAGCTCCTCTGTAGCCTCATCTACCACCTCGGTTGTAGCTGCCGTGGCGGCTTTGCTGCCATCAGCGGGCGGCGGGGAGATATCCTCTTCAAGCTGCGATTCGCGTAGCTCTGATTCGAACGTAAGCGGCTCTATGGCCTGGCTCGCTACCAGGGCTTTACGCGGCGATAGGCGGAACGAAAGCGGCGGCTGCGAGTCATCTACGATAATGGCTTGGCTAGCGGTATCGCCTTTGGATCGTGATCGCTTTGAGGTACTTGGTGCTTCGAGGGCGACGGCAGCGGCGCGCTTAGAGGCTCGCGCGGGGGCCTTACGGACCGAGGGCGGCATAATATGCAGAAAAAACACAAAAATCTGCTGCTGTATAGGCAATTGCGTGGGCTTGGATAGCTTCAAAATGGAGAAATAGAGCGTTAGTTGAATGCCAAAACAGAGATCGGATGGATGCGGCGGCTGCTTCGGTGCTGACTAAGCTAGCTACAACACCAGAGATTTATCGCGAAACGGCCGCCCCAGCAAACTCAATATCCTCATCAAACTACACAGTTAATCCGTCAATCTGTCAATCAATCCCAATCAATCTTCGCCTAACGGATTGGATTGACGCCAAAATTACTAGTGGACGGATTGGCTTGATTGAAGTACCAAGTCTCAATCAAGTCCAATCAATCCGTCAATCCGGATTGATTGTTGACAACTGTGCTATCTATGATGCTACTCTAGAACACCTCCCTCGTAATGGTCACACCCGTTGTTACCATCACAGCATCTTTAGCATCTTTAGCATCTTTAGCATCTTGTGTTTCTGTACCAATTGTCGTCCGGGTCGGGCTCGGACTTGGCTTCCGGTCGAGAAAGGTCAGCTCCACCTCATCGTCCATTCTCTCGTCTTGATTATGTGATCTGGCGGTTCCCAGTCTGTAGCTAGTAGGCTTACCCGAGCAGGTTTGTATGTACCCGTTACCACTCCAGTTGGATGTGTTCGCGGGGGTTGATCGGATGATGAGGCATTTGAGGGAAGGGAGGGAGACGACGATTATTGCTGTGCTCATTTCGGGTGTGCACCATGCGTCTATAATGGCGTTAGGACTTTGTGAGATAGAATTGTTTGATGCAAAAAAGAGAAATTTATGGACAGATATGCAGGGAAAACTAGACTGAGACCTACTGTCAGACGCGTCGTCGACGGTGTAATTGGTTGCGGTGTACACAATGAAACGGCTAAGGCTGATGATGATTGTGATCAGACCGAGGGAGAAAACACCAACAACACGGTGCAATGCAATCTTATTCAAAGCGTGCCATAGTCCACTTCTACTACCTCTCTCTTCTGTCTCTTTGTCGCTCGCCTCCACGCCCATCCATGTCTCGCTGCCCACCACTCCAGTCGACGTCATTTCTTGCATCGAATACGGTTCCGTCCTGGTGTGGCCTTGCGCCCTTGTCCGTATTAGCGTTGCTGTCCTCTGGACTTTGATTTTCTTTGCCATTAGCGTCTACATCTGCGCGGACGACGTTTCTGATTTCTTTGACCAAGTCTCCCACTTTGAATGGCTTGCTGATGACCTCGTCCATGCCTGCATCGATCATGCCCTTCCTCTGCGCCTCTCTTACATTGGCACTGACGCCCAGAATCCACGAGTAGCCTGTCTTGCCCTCCTCTTGCAACTTTCGAATTTCCTGCGTTGCCCTGTTCCCGTCTTTGATGGGCATTTCTTGATCCATAAGAATGCAGTCAAAGTGATTGCGGTCATTAGTATCTTCTGGTGCGTCCTGGCCACGCTTTGCAACAGCATCGACGGCTTCTTGCCCATTGCTTGCGGTAAAAACTTCAAAGCCTCGGGACTGTAGTTGGCGACGAAGGACTTTCCGGTTGATTATGTTGTCTTCTACAAGAAGGATGGTGAGTCTGGTTTCGGAGCTCTCCTGGCTGTTCGATAATGACACAGTGTCCGCTGCATCTTGTTGGCTCGTCGTGTTGCTTCCTCCCAGGTGAAACAGCTTGTCTCCGATAGCGGTGGTGGTGGATGTACTCTCGCGTTGAACTTGACTCACGGTCCGTTTTGTCTCCCCGTTCCAGTTGTCTTCGGAGGATTCTGGATGTGCTTCTGCTCTGTACTCGGTTGCTGGGTTCTTGAGAGAGTCATCGACCTTGTCAGTGTCAACCCCCCGATGGCTTGTGAGCGTCTGAGCTTCAAGTCGTGTTTCCTTCTTTCCCTCTTTGATGCTTAGAAAGTTGGGGTTCGCAGGACTATACGAAGGCCGCGGGGTCTGGGCGCGATTG
This sequence comes from Alternaria atra, assembly GCF_907166805.1. Classification (NCBI taxonomy): domain Eukaryota; kingdom Fungi; phylum Ascomycota; class Dothideomycetes; order Pleosporales; family Pleosporaceae; genus Alternaria; species Alternaria atra. The sequence continues at coordinate 58,459 of NW_025091325.1, read as the reverse complement.
GATGGTTGAGCGCTTTGGTCAGAATTACTTCGAGATTGGCATGATGGCCGGCCGTCTGAACGCCGAACTTTGAAGAAGAATTCAAACGTTGAACCCTCCCCTTCTATGGAGCTTACACCAATATCGCCGCCATGTAGTTGGCAGACTGGAGAGATGGTGAGCTAAGCTGAATCAAGTTACGCTATAGAACTTACGTTTGCGGGATATAAAAAGACCTAACCCCGAGCCTCCATATTTCTCCTGCGTTTTTGGTGTTGCTTGGCTGAGAAGCACAGATCAGTCTTGTGCACCAAGTTGATGAAAACAACAAACCTACAGAAATCGCTGGAATAACTTCTTTTGATCCTCCTCGTTTATACCTATGCCGGTGTCCTTGACAGCTACCAAGAGGTAGAAAGCGACCCCAGAACCCCACTCAGAGGTTATCGGCGAGTTAACATGGAACGCTTCTTCATCCCGACCAAAGAATATCATGTTAGGTGGATATGAGGTTGGATGTTCCATAGAGGCACCTACGGAGACAACAATCCTCCTCTCACCGTGCTTCTGAGATGTGAACTTGATTGCATTTGTGATCAAGTTAGCCAGAACTAACATGTTAGCACAGTTCATGAGCCAAAAGAAAATTATCACCTTGTTTCATCCTATTAAGATCGGCAATAACGTGATCAACTTCGAGTTCGTCGTACGAGACGTTCATTGAATAATGAAACTTGATGTTCTTTGCTCTGAACTCAGATTGAAACACCTTGAGGAACGTAGAGAATTCCCATTTCGGCTGTACTTCTATGATGGGGTCAGCGAATATGCCGAGCATGCACAGTGCAACTCACCATGCGGGATAAGAGTTAGCATCATGGAATCAAGCTTTGAGAAGGATAGTATGTCGTCGACAAGGTTGCTCTGATGGGAGACACACAGCAGTATTGTATCTGCAGCGTCTATAATATCTGCGACCTGGTCGTGCAGCTCCTTGTGGCTGTTCCCAATCTCACGGGTAACCTCCTTGACTTCTTCGGCTAGGTGCAGGACGGCGCTGAGCGGATTGCGAATCTCGTGCGAAATCATGTCGATGAACCTCTCCTGCTGGTCTTTGCGCTCTCGCGCTTCAGTGGCGGCTCGTTCTTGCGTAAGTTGGGCGTTCTTAATCTCAGTAATGTCGACAATGGCACTGATGAATCCGGCCTCGGGCTCCTCGCCAAGTGGTTTGAGCAGGAACAACCGCCATTCTTCGTGGCCAGCAGCGTTATCACCGACACATCGGAATTCGATCCTTAATTCATCGCGAGAGGAGAAGGCTTTGCGGTAGGCACTCATGACACGGTTATAGTCATCCGGATGAATGCTCTCGGGCCAGGCGCGGAATTCGTTCTGGCCCTTGTTCGTCGTCAGCGTGAAGAAATCATCGTTGACGAACATGGCCTCCGCTTTGGCATCGAGAATGGCGAGGCCGTTCGGAAGCAGCTCGGCAAACCTCGCGAATAGCTGGGTCTGTCGTGCATCGGGCTGTAGTTCCACGTCACCTTTTCCCTGCTGTTGCGATTGGGAGTCCTTCAGCTGCCTGCTGGGGTTTTCGCGCGCAAGCTTAGTAAGTCCCTTGAGCGACAGGTACTTCTCGACCGAGTTGTTCTGCAGCATCTGGGCCAGGACGCCCTGGCGGGTGCCTTTGTCATCGACGAGGGTGCTAAGTAGGATCTGCGACTCAGGGTCATCGAGGTCCTTGAGGAAAAGGCGGGCGACTGGCGGGCGTTAGGACGGGAGACATCAGGGAGGGGCAAGCCGATGCACCCCTACCTTGACCGAGCGGCCGCGTACGACGGAGCGCAGGGCGCGGAGGCCTTCATCGGAGTAGCTGTAGTTGGCAGAAGTGCCCTGCCCGTCGAGGTTGCTTCGCGCGCGCCCCCAGGCGAGGTTGTAAACGACGGTGAGGTCGCTGCCCCAGAAGATGGCGGCGCAGTGGGGCATGGGCAAGACACACGAGTTGACGAGACATGTCAGCGCCGACGGCCAGGACTCGCGCGGTCCCAGTGGGCACTGAGACCAGTCATTCTCGTCGAGACTCTGCGCGTTTAGGTCGAACACGGGCAGACCGGCCGCCGAGAGAGTATCGAGGTTCTCCATGGGTGGTGCGGCCGTCTGAGATATTGCGGCCGTGTGCGAGCCCAGCAGTGCCACGAGGCATGGCGGCGATTCGGCAAAGACGTGGGCGCAAAAAGAGCAGCGATGACATGCACCAGGAGAGGACTAGCTCAGCGCTTCGCGTGCCTGGCATATCACGATCGCTCGCGCACACAACTATTGAATGACCACCGCAAAGGCGTGCACTCGTGGAGATTCATTCATTCATTCATTCCTTCGATCCTACTCAGTTTTAGCCACGTTTTTGTGCAGCTATGCCCGGTTAGTAGGCTTGGCAGACAGCCGACGCGGTGCAGAAGAAATTTCTACCCCGCCCCCATTTCACTCCCGTAAACAAGAGCCATCTGTCTCCAGAGGCCTGCTGTTTCCCTTCAGCCACTATCTACATTTGCTTGGCGGCCCATCCAGATAATGGTTCTACCAATTAGACACTGTGCTTCTAGGCTCATAGAGACGATGTGCCTCGTGTTTTGTGACTGTAATACCTTCAGTCTCACTCCAGCTCCGATAGTTTTGGTGTTCTCCGTGCGTTACCGTGTCCGTGCGCGTAGTGCGCTTTTCGCGTAATGCGCATCTGAGCCACCCAACCGTCCCATCTTTGCAGTACTATTTCTCAACACCACAATGACTTTAGAAGAAGCCCTTGAAGAGCGACGTGTAACTGATCCTGGCGAAACGATCCCCGATCAGCATTTGGCGGATAAACATGGTGTTTGGCGGTCAACTCTGACGCGGCGGGCAGAGGGAGAAACCGCGTCGCGTGAAGACAAGGCAATTGCACAACAGAAGCTTACGCCACAACAAGAAGATGATCTTGTTACTTACATAGAAGGACTTACTGTACGTCACTTGCCACCTACAAGAACAATGATCAAGAATTTCGGCAGGAGATAGCTAGTGTAGAGGTCTCTGATTCCTGGGTTACGCGCTTCCTCAATCGTCACCCCGAAAGGCTTACCTCGCAATGGGCAACTGGTATGGATAAGGAGCGTCACAACGCTGATTCTTGGGGAAAGTATGAGCAGTACTTTAGGCTCATCGACCAGAAGATGAAGCAATATCGCATTGAGACTTGGCACACATACAATATGGATGAGAAGGGCTTCGCGATCGGGAAGATTGGCAGGTCCAAGAGAATCTTCGACAAGGCCTTGTACAAGCAAAAGCACACTCGGCAGTCACTCCAAGATGGCAATCGTGAGTGGATCACACTCCTTTCTTGCATCTGCACCGATGGTACAGTCCTTCCGCCAGGCCTCATATATGCGGCTAAGACCAGAACGTCCAATCAAGCTGGTTGGTCGATGTGGAAGCAAAGGAACACTCAGTATTTACTGCTGTTTCTTCTTCTGGCTGGTCGAACGATGACGCAGGGCTTGGCTGGCTTGAGCAGGTGTTTAATCGCTTCACTAAGAGGAAAGCAAGAAGAAAGTACCGTCTACTAATAGTAGATGGCCATGGGAGTCACCTAACTATGGCTTTCGTTTCCTTCTGCGATCGCAACAAGATACTGCTAGTTGTGTACCCTCCTCACAATACCCATACGCTTCAGCCGCTGGACGTAGTTTGCTTCAAGCCTCTGGCTCAAAACTACAGCGATGAGCTCACAGGTCACCTTCACAACAGCCAAGGCCTGGTCCCAGTGAAGAAGGGTGACTTCTTCCGCCTTTTCTGGGCTGCCTGGGTGAAGACCTTTACCGAGAAGCTCATCTACAGCGCCTTCAAGTCCACCGGGTTGAGCCCATGGGACCCTAACGTTATACTTAGTAAGTTTGCTCCTAAGCCACCTGAGCCTCCTCCAGTTACCCCACCTCCTCAGCCATACGAGGGCCCCGATTGGCGACTTGCTGACAGGGCTCTGCAGCGTGCTGTGGAGGACAAGTATGCAGAAGACTCAGTGCGGGTACGGGATACCCTTCACCATCTCCACATCCAAAATCAGCTACTCACGATGACAAATAAGGGGTTAGATCAAGCTCTGAGGCAGCAAAAGAAGGGCAATAAGAAGAGCAGAGCTTTGCCACTCATTCAGAGGCAAGATTGGGATGGGGAGACTCAGTGGTGGTCTCCTTCGCGCGTCAACAAAGCTCAGCAACTCCTGGGTGAAGCAGATGAGGCAGAAAGGCAAGAAGAGATCAGAAAAGCAGACGCAGCTGAGCTTCGTGAGACCACACGCAAGTTCAAGCAAAAGCTTGACGCTGAGAAAGCGGAGAAGCGGGAGAGAGAGAAGAAGGAGAGGGATAAAAGGAAGGCAGGGGAGCGCCAACAGATTGATGCACGCAAGGCAGAGCGAGCGCGCAAGAAGGAGGAGAAAGACCGTGAAAACGCATCACGCACTAATTAAGCGTGTTGTCACGCTTGTGGCTGGTCCGGCAACTGCTTTACCGCACCCCAACCACCTGCAACACCACGCAAACATGAGGCTATTATGCCACACACAATAACTATTATCACGAGATAACTTAGTGAAGTACTATACAGACCTATGCGACAGACCTTTTCACCTAATCTTTTTGCGCGGAGCGACTTTGCGGCCACGGCTGTTGTATGTGGGTGAGGGTGACGGGGAGCGCTCATGAACAACGCGCCGACTACGAGCTGCTGCACCACCACGCTTCTGCTTCTTGCTAGGTGCTGCACCTGTGAAGCGTTGCGCTTGCCTCTTTGGGGCAGTTGTACAGCTTTTTCAGCGTCGCGAGCTTGCTTATCACGCTCTCTGTGAGCCTTGCGTTCGGCGGTTTCTGCAGCCTTCACAGCCTTGAGCCGGCCTCTCTCTTCCTTCTCCCTATCACGCCTTGGCCTATTGTCTTCCTTCTCCTTCTGCTTTGGTAGCTCTTGAGTATGCTGGAGCCCGCGTTGGATAGCTTTTGCTGCTTCTATTTCCTCCTCATATTGTTGTTGTGCATCCATCCGTGCATCTGCCTCCTGCTTTGATGAAGGGACTCCACCCCTTTGCTCCGCCATGCCACTCGATATTGTGAGCGTACAAAGGCAACACTCTATGTTTGTCCTTCATCTTCATCTTCTCAGTTAAAGCCCCCTGCGCGCTGTTAAGCTGTTGTTGGAGTATCTGATTCTGTACTGAAAGGCGGTGGATGTACTGCGCTAGAGCATCAGCAGCTATAGCGTCATCCCCCTTGGTTGCTGAGCGAAGTAGTGACTTAGCTTTAAGCCACAATCGCTCTCCAGATGAAGAAAAGAGCGCTGTTTGCTCTGGAGGTGTTGCAGCAGTCTCTGGTGTTGCAGTTCTGAATCTATTGAGGATAACGTTGGCGTTGGGTGGATGTATACCTGTAGTGGAGAACGCCTTCAACACCAACGTTTCTGTATTCACATATGCCTTCCAGAATAGCGAGAAGAGGTCACTCTTCTTTGTGGGTACCCATCCCCGAGTTCTCTGAGTGCGAAGGTCAAGCTGCTTGGTGTAGTTTTGTGCGAGAGGCTTGAAGCAGACTACGTCAAGCGGCTGCAGCGTGTGGGTGGCGTGTGGGGGAAAAATCATAAGTAGAATGTTGTGATTGTCGCAGTAGTGGATGGAAATCCTTCGTTACATGGCTGCCGTGGTCGTCAATAATGAGTAGACGTCAATTTCTCCCATTCTTGGGCTTGGTGTAGCGACCAAACACCTGTTCAAGCCACGTCAATCCAAGATCGTTACTTGTCCAGCCGTTGGGTAATGTAGTGAAGTGTACTGACCATACTTCTCGCCAGAATCGGGCTTATGGCGATCGTTATCCATGGGGGTGGTCCAGGCTGTGATGAGCGTGTCTTTGTTGCGGTTGAGGAAGCTGGTAAGCCAGCTCTCAGATGGCTCCCTTTCAATTACTAGGTTAACGAAATTCTTGATCCTTAGTCTTGTAGGCACAAGGTGTCGCTCTGTAAGTCCTTTTGTGTACCTTGCCAGCTCCTCCTCATCGCATCGGTGCATCAGGCGTTGTTCAAGTGCTTGATCCTATTTGGACGCGCATACCCTATTCAACTAACGGGTCATAGTTGAGCGCCACACACCGTGTTTATCAGCAACTTTTTGGTATAGAAGGTCAACGCATTGACAGGTTGCACTTGCCTCTGTAATGGCCTCCTTCACAAGCATCACTGCGTTGAGATAGGGGGTTTGGAAATAGTACTGTTATTACGCTGAGGTGCGCGTTGCGGCAACATGCGCATTGCGGGCACCGACACGGCCGTCAAACGTCTGACGCCAATTGGCTTGCGCATCCCATCATGTACGTTGCGTCTAGAGAATCATCTTGCAACTGTGCACAAGGGTGAAGCAGCAACCGTTAGTCACTGTAATTCATTTGTCCCGAGAAGATTCGCATCTGCTAGTCGTTCTTGGATTCGTTGTGTCCGCGAGCGCTGACGTGTTTTCGCTACGCACGGTTTTCTGCCACGCAGCGACGGACGTGATATTGATGATCGTCAGCATGGCTGTCAATGCTGACATGGAAATGGGACAGGCACGTTTGCCACATCGCACCACATCCACGGACATGCCCTTGATGTAGTGCTTTGCATGACAGAAGTGATCGACTAGACTGTTCACTATGCGGACTGTGGGAATCCGAACATCGACTCAATGCGATGTCAGCTGTGTCAACGGCCAAAGCGATCTTCAGTCGGTCCCGGCCGAATCCTATCAAATCACTAATTATCTATGTTTGCAGTGTCCTTTTCCGTTTCATTCCCAGAGAAATATTGAAAGTCCCTATATCTTCAGGATCTGCAGTCCTTCGACCATCGTATCATCTGCCTCTACCAACGCCCAGCCAACAGCGCTGATTGCACAACGAACAGCTCCGTAACAGACACCTTAAGGGGCAATGAATAAGCCATAAGTATTCGAATGTATCTAATGCGCAATGCCACAAGGGTCACATTCGTGCTAACATTGCCAGGGTACCATTATCTGAGCCGTAAAGGGTGTCGAGCGCATCCGTCTGTCTCTAGAGCCTATGGAGGCCTCTGAAGGTCGCTTGCAATACACAAGGTGAGTAGAACACAAGTCGATGCACGCAGGCCTGACTTGGATCAAAAACACAGTGGAGGAGCGCTTAGCGATACGACAATGGACGCACGGCGGACTCCAGATGCACCCAACTCTGATGAGAGCTACCAGAGACAGAGTGTCCTTCTACTTCAGCAGGTTGTAAACCTTGGCACCGACCATGCACAACACCAGGATCAAGTGTTGAGAAACATCCTCGAATCATTAAAAGAACTCAAAGAGAGCCAAGACACTCTGTATGCATCACAGGAAGCTATGAGAAAGCAGTTGAACGACACCCAATCTCTCATCAATAATCATTATCGCCGCTCGAATCAGTGCTTCTTGTCAGAATATCCGCATCCGGCTAGCTGTTACCAAGGTCGCGCATTGTTGCCAGGCAATGCTCAGTATGGTACCGGTGTTTGTTCGCATCAGCAAAACAATGTGCAGTACGTATCTATCCCTCGATTTCGAGTGTAGAATATTGACATTGAATCACCAGAAGCGATTTCGTACAAGAATTATACGACATTTTACAGAGGCACAGCCCATCTAATGTGCCTCGAAGGGCAATGTAAATAACTAGCCATAGTCAATGCATTTTCCAGTGGGCACAAGTTCCTGTTGCGAGGCAGTTTCTATTCTGATTGCAATTCTATTGTTTCACAGCGCTACTTTCTTCTGCTTCACAAGCCATAGGCTTTTCGGGTGCATGTTTTCCATCCTCAGTATTTATGCTGGTGGTGACTTTGCGGGCGCCGGTATAACGCGCGTCACTGCCGTAGATGATTCATTGCGTCGACGGACTCAAACCGCATGTTCGGCATCTTAGGTCCAGAACGCTCCCTTGAAGATTATATAGCGAATGCACCTTTGATGCCGAGAGGAAGTATTGTGAATATAGAGAAGCGCAGCATATAGATTATGCTCGTAGATCTTGTTAGGTTTGTATACTATATCAAAGTCATTCTAGAAGAGGAAGATTACCTCGGGTCATCGCCCCGAGCATCATAGGTGTCCGACCATAACAAAATCGCTGGCTTGATGCAACAAGCAGTTCATACGACAAGTGACTATGAGATAACATTGGACGCATTTAGATGATTCCTAGCATAAGACCATGCCACTGCGTTATAAATCTTCTGCTGACGTATCTGTGCTTCCAACTTCTGAAGGATTTCTCCAGGGGACGGATCCAATGTCTCCAAAGCTGAAAAAAAGCAGGACTGATCAGAGACAGGACTAGACTGGGTCGGGAGGTTCGGCGTGCTGTCCATAGCGAAGTCATCGGTGTCTTTCTGAGAAGAAGCTGTCGTCGGCTCAGATAAGTGACATAGGAAGGCCCGAAAAGTGTCTACCGTGCGCTGGATGCATGGTTGTCGCTCCACCAAGTACGTCTTTGTGGATGGATCCGTAGCATTTTCCAAGATACTCGCAACGTCGTTGATATCCTTGTTGATGCATGCTAACTTCATTTCAAGTTGGAGCTTTGAGCATGAGCGGTCCAGGAGGTCACATGTACTTTCGGTGCATTCGGCTTCCTCTGCAACCTCTAAAGCTCTTCGATTATCAGTACTGATGCTGAAATGGGGGGATTTGCTGGATTAAGAACGCACTTCTTCTTCTTCGCCCTGCATGACAGTCAGAAGCAAGAAAAATGAGCCCGCAGACTTTCCCTTGGGTACTTACTTCTCCCTGTATGTCTTTTGGGCTATTCGATTCTGCTCTTGTCGTTTTGCTAATTGCTCCGCTCGGGTTTTGTATTTTCGGTAAGCCATAAGTGTGATATTGCAGTATCGAGCGTTGCGAGGAACACGAACAATAAAGGGCTGCGTTGATCTCTGTTGAATGAGAAATAAAAGGCTTAAATACGTAAGAAGAGAGTATCTCGATGCTTGGATGGCACTAGAGAACACTCTAGCAGTGTTCTTTTACACTGCTGGTGCGAACGGTACCCTTGGATTTGGAGAACACATAGTGAAGGGTGATCGTAAGCATAATTGAAAGCAGCTTTTACCCAACAGGTAACTGGTGGTGCCAGAATGCATGGGTCAACGCGACCGCGAGTAATCCATCAGCCTCCAAGCGCTTTTGTCTGATTATTTCTCTCGTTGGTCTCCTGCATGGCTTGTTAAAGAGCTGACTGTCTTCACTCTGATCTACTCTTCGTTCACCATGTTTTTACAACATCACTGTTCGTCCGCCCACACATGGTTGATTACGCTTTTGATAAGATACTCTCGAAACGGCAGCAGGTCGGCTAGATAACTACAGTCTGTCCAAGCCGCGGCGGAAGAAAGCGTGGTCTGATCTTCGACCCTGGCGTAATACTGTAGGAAGTAGCAAGGGAGAATAACTCCCGAGGAGAAAGTACGTACTTTGCTGACCCCAGTCAGTCATTACGTTATGAGGCACGATTTTGGAGACGATACGCATTTAAAACATTCGTTTGTGTGTAGTCTAGCAGATGCTACATGCATCGCAGGTACGCGGGCCAGACATACCAGTAAGCAGCGAGGACAACGCTTTTGGCCGTGGGTCCTTGGCTAAGCTTATGGACCTTGGAGTTCCGCGCAATAGTACCTCGACAAGTTCAGTGTCCAGGTGTTGCACCAACGCAGCTTGTATTCGACGAGATTGACCGCGAAACAGGCTCTTCCAGCAACTTATGCTGCCTTGGACGAAGAAGCCCCTGAGATGCGTCGCTGTTGCGATTGCATTGGGGGCGATCTGATGAGACGGTAAGCACTTACAGTGATTGTGCGGCACAGCCATCGCGTGACCGTTTACTCGTATGCCGCTTATGCCTGCCAATCGGAGGCTGTCATGCACGATCGAATCGCAGTCGTCAGTGCATCGAGACAGGCAACCGATTTCTGTAGTGTAAAGCGTCCAAATTCGTATAGTATTTTGATGCCGTATTTTGATCGTACTGTTCGATCGATCTTCCTTCCGTGGTGACAGCCCCCATCATCGCTTGCATCGATAATTCACTGCATGCCCAGAAACGAATCTCTTCGCAACTGCTACCTACGTAGCACGTCCACATCATCGTCTCACAGATCGCGATCGTGACCGCCCGGTAAGGCAGCTCTCGTCATCCCTTTACCGGCAGCTAACGCTCTCCTCCAAAGTGCAGGCTACGAAAACTGTAACAAGCCATTTGCATACGACTGGGCGAGTTATCATTGCATTAGTGGATGTTTAGGTCATGTAGTCGAAGCGAATGTTTGCCCGGTGTGCGAGAGCCACCTCGATAGCCCTAGCCATCTGGAAAACGTGAGCGAGCTTAGCACCTCTGTTGTCTCTATGCTGACTGTTATATGAAGCACAAAATAACTCACATGGAACGCCATGTGGAATGTTATGGTTGCTATCGGAAGTTCAAGGCCTTCTCAGATATGATACTTCACCTGGAGACAGGGTCATGCCCGTCGGACTTAACTTCGCAAGGCTTGAACATGATCGCAGCGCAATGTTACCAGGCGAGCAAGTACATCAACAAAAAATTCCGTACAGATATGCGAGGGCGAGAGGATCTCAGGGAGCTGTACGCTACTATGGTATTGCCTTTCCAGTGTCCGGAGTGCAACCGCGAGTTTCGGATGCTCTCGGGCTTGCTTGAACATTCCTCGAGCCAGAAGTGCTCGCAGACGCTGGACTCAGGTGCGATCGGGAAACTTGTGAAGTGGCTGAATAAGAAATATATTGTCAGATAAGCTATGGATACTCTTCTGCTGAGTGTCGGTTCGCATGGCTAACTTCGACCATGACACCCACTCGTCAGATCATGACGGAACGTGCTGCCAATAACAAGAAACGAGTTAGGGATCCAAGTTTTGCTGTCGTCCCTATCTGGAAACATCGCACGGTACGGTGTTCTAGTCGCTATGGCGCATTAGTGGGCTGACTATCATATGGCATCCAGGAATCGAATTTCAGCAAGTTTGTCCAGAGCATACAACTCGACATTCTGCTCATCTGCGCCTCTTCAGCCTTCCCGATCAAACCCCCGGCTCTGTATCTGACGAACTTTCCTCTGCCTTGACTTTTGGTGTAATGTGTGATTATCGTAAGTCTTCGTCGTTGATAACTGATATGGGGCTGCCCTGCCCACGTAGCTGAACTGAGGACAAGACATGCCAGGGTCGTGCTAATCTCAACTGGGAAGCTCTCTCAGCGAGCGCATTCCGTATTGAATCCTTGCCAAAGCGGAAGGACAAGACGTTAGTATGGAACACTATCAGATCTACCACGCCGACTCGATCTCGCTAGCCGTATTCCGTGTTTGACACCAGGCACACCTTCCCCCATCTCGCCCGATCCTCCGTTCGTTTCGGCAATCCTCTATTCTTCGACAGCCGCTCTTTTGCTTTCGCTAGTAGTCTTTCGTCTTTATCAACCGCCTCTTGATACATGTGCGATCTGTACTCCAATGACCTATCAACATCTGGTATCCACAAAACGCGAGTCCTCTTAGTTGGACTTGGTCTAGATTTCTATAGCATCCCGATGATTTTTCACTAGTTGGCAAGTAGCGGTAGCCTTCTTTTATCTTGGATATCTTGCATCCGCTAGAACGTGCACACAATCAATGGAGGCGAGATTGTATGTTTAAATACATCCACACCCTCAGCAAAAGTTCGTGGGGGAAGTTCGGTACGGGGAGGTTGACGCGTATAGGCAGTGCGTTAAGTGAAGGGCAGATTCTGTCGCAAGCTATGCCTCTGTTGCGGCGTTTGTTGTTGGCTCATTCTTTGGATCGAAGTGACCCCCAAGTTCCTCAGCGCCCTACTGGACTGTATTTAGTTCTCCCCGCAGTTTCTTGTATGTCGATTACATAGGTTCTGAGCGGAATCTGGATCGCCGTTCGTGTCGCTGTCGCTGTCGCTGAAACCTCTCTTTCCTCCAATTCTCGAACTTTTCATAGCTATGCAAATATTTCTTATCTGCCCCAATGCCGCACAGAAACTCTGCGTCTTCAGTCCTCCTCTGATTCAGTTCAGCTAAGAGCAGCGCGGTGCACAGTTTGATGTTTTTCTTGCCTCCCATAAAGGTTTTGAGAACTTCTCTTTGATCAGTGCCGGGTTCGTATCGCCTGAAACCCTTTACTAATAGAAGCTGAGAATCCCTGCTCTCGAGCTGCTCAAGCAGCTTCTTGGTTTCTTCAGCAAGAGGATCGTTTGCAAGGCGCTCCCAAGCAGCGAATACCTTGCACATTCCAAATAGTTTATGGAGCCATTTACAGACACGCGATAAATTTAATGAAGCTTGCTTGTCTAGATAACGATTTATCATCAACAGAAGCTCATCGGGAAGCTCGAGTATAGGGGCTTTGTCCGGAGTCGGTATGTAGTTAAGAGAATCTGGGAAACCGAGGTAAACGGGGCTCGTGCTGCTAGCAATTCTCCGATATGTATTATGTTTTCCCAGACGCAGTCGTAACTCTTGGATCTGCGACTGTAATCGCTCTGATGATCCAGGATCTTCTCTCTGTGCTGAGGCCATTGGGCACAGCTGTCGAATGGTACGCCCTAAGACGCGATGACGAATTGTGAGAGACGTGCGTGCTGATTCCCTACCTCCTGCCTATCTCTATTCTTTACGTTTAGAGCTCCAGAAGAGCTTGGTTGCTTTGCTTGTTGTCGAAGGAAGGCGGACGAATGCGCAGATGGTGGTGCGGTGGCGGCTGTTTTCGGCGGCGAGCTGACTGAGATGACGGCGATAGCAATGAGAAAGTGGCTGAGTGAGTCGGTCCTTGACGTCTTGCAGCGTCACCTCTTGAGAAGGGAATTGCGTATTTTGTGGCCCTGAAAAGTGTGGCGTGACTGAGAACATGCTACGGAATAGCCGAGAAGCGATCGCTGTTTTTCCGCGGCCCTACTTCATGCTTCTACTCCTGTTCACCGTCGCAAAGAGGCTTGTGCGTGAACCATGCGATCACACTTCCATAAACCTGCAGACTGCGCGGCACAGCTGCATGCAGAAGACTGGCCTACCCCTGTCTACACTACGAAGGAGGGATGAACCAAGTGCAGTCCGCGTCAGATGTCGGGAGCCCTGTCGCTTAGTTTCGCGCACAAGCCCACTTTGAAAGCGTAAGCAGCTTACTGCCAAGCAAATGCTCCACTGCGGCACAGTTCTCGTCGTGACAACCTTGCGCGGAGCTGACGGATCCTTCAAAGTGCTTATGGTCGTCATGGAGTCATGTCGCGGTCAGCCTCGCTTGCAGTGCGGGAGAGTCGCAGCAGCCTTGCTACCCCAGTTCAGCCGCTTCTGCACCGAGAACGATGCAATCGCTGATGTTGCCCACTGGCCATCGCACATCCCAGTCGCCGAAGCGCCAGTCTGCCTCCATTCGCGTCGGAACATTGAACGCATTGTCGTTGGCTTTGGCCAGCTTGGAGAAAGTTTCCAGCTTGATCCGGAACCAATGCCTATTGTGAGTGTTCGAGAGGGCTGCCAGCTGTCGCACGGTTGGGTGCGGGTATTATAGACAGAGTGGTTAGGAGAGAATGTATGTCGTATTGATTCTAGCACCCTAGCTTAGCTGATATGAAGGTTGTTGCACGGCGCTGTTGGTAATAAAGTTCATGTTCACGACAACGCTTGGCCTGCGACACCAGCACAATCGCCTTGCGAAGAGACGTGTTGTGAGAGTTGCGTAGATACGGCATTACTCCGACTAACTTATTCCCTTGATCAAGGCGGGGCAATCATATAACTAAAGGCTACCCCCGCTACGTATTCTGCTATCCTGCACGAGATCTCTTCGTCACAACTAACACCGGCTTGGTATCAACGGCAGAACATATATAAAGGTGCAATAATGACTGAGACTATGCGAGTTGAGTCTTTGGGCCCCGGGCATCCTGCGTATTCTGGCTAGTATCTGTAAGCGCTGATCTACGGCACCGCTAACTTGGAGTCAAGACGTCCTGGTATCTGAGATCCTGGTAGCCCTTGGTGGCTCATCGTAAACGGTACCGAGGGTGAGTCTCTTGTACGCGCAAGCCTTGAAGGTATCTTGCAAATTATGTTCATTGTCTGGCAGTCGGAATGCCATGCGATTCCGATCGGACGTTCGCAGTATGTTGCTAACTACTTACGACCGTAAAATTAGCGCCGCACTGGTATTCGGAAAGCAAACCGACATGAGATTGAGCTGACTTTAGGTTACGTTGGTATGTCCAGAGTAACAGGACGTAGCAGACGTAGGAGTATTGAGCGGCAGACTCCAAAACTAGTCTCAATACCTCTATCCATCCATCCTCGATGCAATCGCCAAAGTCTGCCTCGTGAACCTCCTCTTCGCATCCTTCCTCTCCTCTACTAAGTCCCTACGTTGCGTCTGCAACAGCTCAATCTGCTTGTCGATGTCGTCAATTTGATCCGCGAAGTCCCGATCCGCAGTAAGTGCTTGAGAGACTATCTTGGCGAGGTCTTCGAACTCTGCATCCTCGGCGGTGCGTTTTGTGCCTCGCAATTCTGGAGCGTCGACGGCGTTGGAGGGATTATTCAGTTGCTCCGCGTGAGCAGTTGACGGGCGCGGAGGAGCAGTTCTAGATGTGATGGGCGATGATAAAGGATTGGGTGTAACCTCGGCGGGAGTGAATTGGATATGATTATCATCGATGATTGGGCTTGCCTCTTCTGATGTAGTCTCAGGCTCAGTTTGCCGTTCGTACCCAACGAGGGGTGTTCTGACGGAAGCAGCCCCCATCCGCTTAGCGATGTATTCAAGCGCGCTCCGCAAACGCTCAGGATAAGCCTTTGTTTCTCTGAGCACACAATCCTTTGCTATTCCGGCTGCAATGAAGTACCACTTTACCACAAGTGTGAGTCGAGCTTTCTCGCCTTGGCCGATGCTGTGAGTACCTTCTGGATAGGTTTTGTTAAATGGGTGTAGGATACACTGTTTAGCAACGTCTTCAGAGCGGATGGTTGTCTTCGAGGGTGCGTGCGTATCTTCGATATAGAATTTGATCTCGTGAAATTCGCGTGACTTTCGCATATACGCATAGATGTCGTTGCCTTGTTCTTTATGGCGGCCCATAAAGAGCTTTCTTGGCAGGGCATCAAGAAAGAAGTCCTGGTTCACGAACTGAACCTCGTCTACGTCAGGTAGGTTTTTCAGCAAGTAAAGCGCGCCATATGAACCCAAGTAACTGTGCAGCTTGTCCAGATCAGAATGCTCATCGTCGCTCATGCTGACTGATGGGCTTTTTACTGGGGTAACGAGCTGTCTGGCTATCCTTGCTTCTTCTATACCAGTATGGCTGCGGTGACTTGGACGTTGATCTTGCGCGCCTCTGGGTTCTTCAGGTTCCGACGTTTCAGATTCCTTTTCAGCGCGTTTCTTTGCATCAATCTTCTGCAGTGCGTTGTAGAGTTGCGGGCAATACTTGACATAATCAACTTCAAGCTCGAAAATGCCTATGAAGTACCATTGAATGACGATACCGAAGTTGCTCTTTACCGACTCAGAAGTGTCGGCGTTGTACCTGAACGGCGCATTGAGTGGCAATTGCACCACCTCGTCTAGCGTAAGAGGCTGTGTTGTGGATGCATCGAGCCGACGATTGGCTGGCTTGAAGCAATATTGCACCCTGGGTGGGCTACCACCAGAGCTTTCCATGAAGGCAAGGATGTCGCGTCTGTCATGGGTACCAATCACAAGCGCTGTCGGCGGTGTTGCTGCAGGATGAGGCACCCAATTCATCAAATCGTGGGCCGGCAGTGCGTCGATCAGATCGCCTCTGCCATAATAGGCGATGCGCTTCCTAATAATGTTGAGCGCCATGACTGTAGGTTGTGCACGAAACAATGCAGCTGAGAAAGCACGGGAAGCGTGACCCTAAGTAGCCAAGAGTAACGGGGAGAATCGATGCGTTGCCAACAGTAGTGCTGCTCCAATAGACGAAGTGCGAAAGTTGTACAGTATGATGATAATGAAGAGTGAGGTTGCCAACGGGCTTCGCGACCCAGCCGAATATCCAAAAGTCTGGGCGACCAAAAGCTCGGACCACCAACGGCCAATGCGAAAACTAGTGAAGGGGTAGGGCAACACCGCAGGGTTGAAAGACTAAGAAGCAATGGGGCTCGCCTACGTAAACGACGAGTTTTCGAAATAGTTCTGCCCGTCGCGCCTGAGTTTCTATAGAAGAAGCCATAGTATAGATTAGGACGAAGGGTGAAGAAGCGAGCATATGTGATATTGCGGGACACGCGACGCGACATGCGACGCGATATAAGTGGCTAGAAATCAAACAACAGGGTGCCTTGTGGGAACACGGAGCAACGTAAACCAGAGAGGCTTATCTGATTCAGCCATAAGGGTCAGAGCGCGCTTGAAACCACTTGGCTAGCTGCTTGAGGCGCTACACGAGTTTAGAAGCTCCATTCAGATTACAACTTCTTCAACATTAGCTGGTGCGTTTCTAGTATAGATTGTGCGCTGAGGAGATTTGAAGGCACAAAGGATGATTGCCTGCAGCAAGATCCATAGACACATACTTCTATTGCACGGACAGGACAGATTATAGATGCTGAAAACAATACAACACATACACTCTCTTCTAACTATTCTGTCTACAATACCCGCACCCAACCGTGCGACATCTCCCCATCTGCGTCCCATATGAAAAATCCTAATTTACACTCCTTCCAATGTACCACACAGTCTTCCTCGCTAATGACTGTTCCTCGAGGTCTGTTCTCAACGCAGAAAGAGATACGCCGTCACTAATAAGAAGCGCTTAGCTAGCTGTAAGATGACCAATTATAGACAAAACGATCCCACTTCTGGATGCGTCTGCGGAGAGAGTAGGGGCACTTATGCGAAGCTGTAACCAGAGGCCTTATCTAAACACACGGAGGGCTGCTTCAGAAAAGAATGAGATCACGGTCTGGATGAGAATGCGCTTCACGATAACATGAACGACACAGAATCCGATTTGATAGATTACCCTGATTCAAGATCTACTCTTTCCAAGATCAAACACTATTCTTCCTAACCGCGCTTTATGCAGAGATCCGAGCTGCTATAGGATACACAACGATGCTTGTAGATGTCCTGGCGATCAAGAAGGCGTGTCGCCTTGCAGATCCTCCTGAAGGCTTCCACCCAACAAGCCAGGGATATGGCGGAGATCCTTGGGGATGGCTAGAAGACCTTTAGCGCCGTCTGTTTTGATGTCGTACTCGGCTGCGGCCTTGCATGTTTTCTGGAGGAGGTCACTTGAGTGGTACGGTTAGTGCTGATGAGAGATGCACGACCGAAAAACTCACAATTCTGGTTGGCCATACACAAGACCGGCTGACTGATCATCTTTTGAAG